>NW_023995847.1:0-79316 GCF_015586225.1 Lucilia sericata
AAAATTTGACTGAAATATAGCTTTTATGTACAGAAATTTAGCTAAAAAATTTTCTACGATCGGTCTATAATTGGTCATATCTCCCATACTAGGTCCTGCCACTAAAAGCATTTTAACCGTATTTGACTAGTTGCATTATCAATTTGCGTAGAACAAAATTATATATGTGTATTCTGAAAATCCTTAAATCTTTCACACACATGCATACATGCACATTATTAAGTATCGTTAAAGCATATCTTAGGGCGCTATGAAAATATAAAATAAAATGTAATGTTCAATAAATTTTGGAATTGTAACAGATTTAAGCTGTTTAAATCTTGGGGTTTTTCTATTTAAGGCATGAGAAAACTTAATTCTACAAATATTTGATCAATTAAAAAAGTATTAATATAAAAGTAGCTGGTGGAGGGTATTTAAGATTCGGCTCAGCCGAATATAGCACTCTAACTTGTTCTATCTGTAATGACTTTTTTTGAAATATATATCAAAATTTATCTTATAACGATAAAATAGTTATTTTATTTTTCTGCCTTTTTTTAATCCTTAAAGTCAGTTTCTGGACTAAAAAGTCCTTAAAATTTTAGAAATTGAAAATGAGCTTAAATTAGAAATTTGAAGAAAAATTTAAAAAGCTTTTTTTTGAGAAATTATACTGAAATCAGCATTTTCAATCAATGGTAGGGAACTAAGCACACTTACAAATGATTTGTAAAGAACTGTTCAGTTTAAATTACGTCACACCGTACTTTGAATTGTTGTACCCCTGGTGTAAAGAGGCAAAAGTCTTCGGGGCGATTTCAAGCGATTTTTTTTTTGCTGTTTGAAAAGTACATACTCTGAAACGATTATGAGAAATTCTGTACAAAATCATGAAAAATTTGGGCTCATTGATTCCAAATTCCTTGAAAAAGAACAAAATTATCCTTGAGTATTGACAGAGAAAACAAAACTACTTTTAATTTGACAAACAATTTTGAGTTGTTCATTAAAGAGTAAAACCACCACCACCAAAGACGAAAAGTCTTTGTTTCTCAAAAATACATCCATTAATAAAAAAGTATGTATAAAAATATTATTTTTATTCATTAGCTTTTATGCATCCACACTAAAGTTTTCGATGGATTTAGACACCACTTATTAAATCCGAAGAAATAAAGATTTAAAGATCAAATATCGTTAGATATGGGCATTTCCATCGTGACGAACGTGACGGTCGTACGTTTTAAAGAGATGAAAAATATATATACATATACATATATATTTTTTAAAAATTCTTGTATTTTTATATAGGGCTTCAATAGCTCTATAACTGGTCGGAAGAAGAAATTGAAAGATCTTAATGGCCCTAAGATATAAGTAGTTAAAGTGCGTGACGTGATGTGACAGAAATAGAAGTTGCTTATTTATTTTTTGACAAAAATGTAAAAATCTGCGAGTTTCACCTTGCTATTTGGTTAAAACCTTTTTTATTATAATTTGGAATATTTATTGATTGTTTTTCAGCTTTTAGAACTAAAAAATTGTTTTCAGATTTTTTTGTACAAGCCGTTGTGTGTGACGTAACGTAACGTGACATGACGTGATGTGACAAAAATTCCCAATGATGAAATTTGCAATATTATTGAAAATTTATTAGTCCATAGATTTATTTTGGACGGACATTGTTGAAAGTTTTTAGAATCTGAGAAATATTTCGACTATTTAATAACATTTTAGTTGAAAATAGCTCCCGTATAAGTATAATATAAGAATTAACATTAATTAACATAAAACTTTTAAAAATGCTTATAAAATTCAAAACAAATAATTTTGACATACACAAAAAATCGTTCATCCTATTTTTTTAAAAAATTGGTCCATGATTAGGCATAGCTTCCATACAAAGCCCACATTTGATATACCCATAAACTTGGATATATAACTAAAATTTCGTCATCTTGATAATACAAACACACAAAAAAACTTTCAAATGTACAACTACTGACCCTTTTGATAATAATACAATAATCGGTCATAACGCCCATATAAAGCCGATATCCGAAAATCACTTTTTTTCCATACATTTCTTAAAAATATCATTTGTTGAATTTCTGTGCTTTTTCTTCCACTTATCAACTAAAAAATCATAACTATCACCTAATTGAATAAATTGCATAAATATCACATCTTTTTAAATAACAATATTTCACAATTCGAAGGTTGCACTTGAGAAAATGTATGTTATGTGACGTGACGTGACAGACTTTGAAATTCTATAAAAAATAACCCCGCTTAGAATTATTTTTTTTCTCTTAAATTGAGTTCTATATACTAAACTTGATTTAGATTCAAAGTTTTGAATACTTCTGAATGCCAACTAAAAAGTTATCGGGATAAATCCTGTTTCAACGTGACGAACGTGACATTTAAAAGTCTATGAAAGAAAACTGAAAATTTGCCTTTTAAGGATCTTTATCTTTTTATATTTGTATGTTTTAAGATAACTATTATCCCAACAAATATTTTCCGATAAAATATTAGCCTTTAACATAATAAAAACTATTAAAAGCAAATGCTACTAAAGGTGCAAAAATATGCCTGAAATATTATTGTAACTTTTAATTCCGATTTCTCATCATAGTGGTTAAGAAAAGCTTTGGGGTCTTTAATTTAACCAAATTTGAATCTTTTTCTATAATAATAGAAGATGAAATTTTATTTTTGATGACTTTTAGTTTTTGAGCCACGGTGGACTTTTCGGTGGAAATGCCCATGTACAAAAAAGTTACCCAAATTATTTTACTTATTAAAATATCCACATCTCCTCTAATTAAAAAATTTTGGAATTTGTTAATGGCAAATCGAAAATGTGTGCTGGAATTATTCAAAATCATTATTTAATTTGAAAAGCTTGGAATAAATATAAATTCTATAAATATTAATATATTTCATTTTCCCGTTTATATCATTACTAGCTATACCCAGTGTGCTTCGCTACCCTCATGGGTAGTCTTGGGGTCTTTAATTTAATCAAATTTGAATCTTTTTCTATAATAATAGAAGATGAAATTTTATTTTTGATGACTTTTAGTTTTTGAGCCACGGTGGACTTTTCGGTGGAAATGCCTATGTACAAAAAAGTTACCCAAATTATTTTACTTATTAAAATATCCACATCTCCTCTAATTAAAAAATTTTGGAATTTGTTAATGGCAAATCGAAAATGTGTGCTGGAATTATTCAAAATCATTATTTAATTTGAAAAGCTTGGAATAAATATAAATTCTATAAATATTAATTTATTTCATTTTCCCGTTTATATCATTACTAGCTATACCCAGTGTGCTTCGCTACCCTCATCGTAATGGAATAAAATAAATATTATTGTAAATGTATATATATCTGCAATATCAAAAAGTCCCCTATTTAAATTTATGTTTATATATTCAATATTTTAGAAAACTCAAAAAGTACCAATGAAGTACGAAAAAGTAACAAAAGACCTCTTTTATTTAATTTCATGTTCCTAAGTTCAATATTATAGAAAATTAAAAAAGTACCAGTTGAAGAACGAAAAATTACCAAAGGGTCCCCTTTTATAGATTCTCATTAACTCCGGGCTCCACATGGTTAATTTCATGTTATAAAAAACACAAAAAGTACCAGTCGAAGGACGAAGAAGTACCAAAAAGTCCCCTATTATAGATTCTCATTTACTCTGGGCTCTACATGCTTAATTTCATGTTTCTAGGTTAAATTTTATAGAAAACTCAAAAAGTACCAGTCGAAGGACGAAAAAGTACCAAAAAGTCCCCTTTTATAGATTCTCATTTACTCTGGGCTCTACATGCTTAAAAACATGTTTCTAGGTTAAATTTTATAGAAAACTCAAAAAATACCAGTCGAAAGACGAAAAAGTTCCAAAAAGTCCCCTTTTATAGATTCTCATTTACTCCGGGCTCTACATGCTTAATTTCATGTTTCTAGGTTAAATTTTATAGAAAACTCAAAAAGTATCAGTCGAAAGACGAAAAAGTACCAAAAAGTCCCCTTTTATAGATTCTCATTTACTAAGGGCTCTACATGCTTAATTTCATGTTTCTAGGTTAAATTTTATAGAAAACACAAAACGTACCAGTCGAAGGACGAAAAAGTACCAAAAGTCCCCTTTTATAGATTCTCATTTACTAAGGGCTCTACATGCTTAATTTCATGTTTCTAGGTTAAATTTTATAGAAAACTCAAAAAGTACCAGTCGAAGGACGAAAAAGTACCAAAAAGTCCCCTTTTATAGATTCTCATTAACTAAGGCCTCCGCATGCTTAATTTCATGTTTCTTGGTTAAATTTTATAGAAAACTCAAAAAGTACCAGTCGAAGGACGAAAAAGTACCAAAAAGTCCCCTTTTATAGATTCTCATTTACTCCGGGCTCTACATGCTTAATTTCATGTTTCTAGGTTAAATTTTATAGAAAACTCAAAAAGTACCAGTCGAAGAACGAAAAAGTACCAAAAAGTCCCCTTTTATAGATTCTCATTTACTCCGGTCTCTACATGTTTAATTTCATGTGTCTAGGTTCAATATTATAGAAAATTCAAAAGTACCTTTTGAAGAACGAAAAAGTACCAAAAAGTCCCATTTTATAGATTCTCATTTACTCCGAGCTCTACATGCTTAGTTTCATGTTTCTAGGTTTAATTTTAAAGAAAACTCAAAAAAGTACCTGTGTAGAACGAAAAAGTAGCGAAAAGTCCCTTTATTATTAATTTCATGTTTCTATTTCAGTATCATAGAAAACTCAAAAAGGACCAGTTGGAGAATGAAAAGTACCAAAAAATATCACTTGATACCGGGGTTCCAAATAACACCCCATTAGGATATTTAGTGTTTCTAAATTTAAAAATTTTATCTAAATTGGATCATTGTGGTTGAATAAAATCAAATTTCCCGTTTTTACCCCTTTTGGTACTTTTTTCCTCCCCATTAACGAAATAAAAATTCTATTCCAAAAAGTTGCAACATCGTAGTGGGAGCCCGTTATTATGTATTCATATGTATAAGTTAATAAACCAAAAACAATGTTTTATGAAAAAAGTACCAAAAATAGGTACAATTTTAACCCCTTAAACATCCGAATATACAAAAAGTACTGAATTCATATTTTTATTTTTTCGTTAAGTTATGAAGGAGTCAAAAATATTTTTTGAATGTGCACTGGTTTAAAAGATACACAGGGTGCGAAAAAAGTACCAAAATACAGTTTTTACCCGTTTAATCCCTAAATGGGCCGAATTTTAAAAAAGTACCAGACATCTGTCCGTTTATTTTTTAAATGAACGGCGATAAGTTTTAAACTGTTTTTGTATCTTTTCTAGTTTAGGAGATATAAGGTTACCGAATTTACCCGTTTTTACCCTTTTTTAACCCCTAAACATTCGAATTTCCAAAAATCCCGTCTTAGTGGATATATTTGGCGGGAGACCAACCTCCTGTCCAAATTTCAGCTCTTTAGCTACAACCGTTTAGGCTGTGCGATGATGAATCAGTCAGTGAATCAGTCAGTCAGTCAGTCAGTCAGTAACGTTAGAATTTTATACATATAGATTATAGCAATAGCAAAACGAACAACAACAACGCTAAACGAAATAAACACACAAAAAAACAAAATACACAAGGCAGTAAACCCAACAGACATCCAAACATACGAAACGAAATACACAAAAAACAAAATAGACAACGCAATGAAACCAACAGACATCCAAACATACAAAACTGAATACACCAAAAAACAAAAACAATATACACAAGTCAATGAAACATACGAAACGAAATACTCCAAAAAAAAAGCAAAAACAAAACAACGCAATGAAACCAACAGACATCCAAACATACGAAACTGAATGCACCAAGAAACAAAAACAATATACTCAAGGCAATGAAACACACAGCCATCCAAACACATGAAACGAAATACTAAATGAATAAGCAGTGTTGTTGTTGTTGCGTATATTAAAGCATGAAAAAATTATCTTTTTTATGAAATTTTCAGAGGTTGTCTCGGATTTTTGCTCATATCTCCGGTATTTATGGACCGATTTTGCTGATTTTAAATAGCGATCTTCTCGAAAGCATGTTTAACAGAATTATTGAAGATTCGGATCTCGCCGATATCTGGGGTCCTCTAAAAACTGATTTCAACAAACACACAGACGGACAGACAGACAGACAGACGGAAATAGCTTAATCAACTCCGCTACCTATAAGGATCCAGAATATATATTCTTTATGGGGTCGGCAAATTATATTATAGAAATTACAAACGGAATGACAAACTTATATATACCCTTTTACGAAGGTGAAGGGTATAATAAAATGCAGGCGTTTCCCCTATCACTTCGTTAACTTACTTTTTAAGAGCAAAAGATTTTTGAAGTTTTAAATTTGAAAAATCATAAGTTTAGTAGTTTTCATCCGATTTTCAAATCCGATATTTTTTTAATGATACAAGCGCTGCCTTTTAATCCAAAAAAGAAATCCAAAATTTATGGTAAAATGTCTGAGTTACGGTCGTTTAAGTAAAAAAACTCACACTTTTTTAAAAAAAATTCATTTTCATCATGCTCTACTTTGGCCATGAGGCAGTGAGTTCATCTTTTATTACTTTCCTGAAGAATCACATAAAGGAAGGTTTCTAAAACTTGTTATTTCATAAAAATCTATGAAAAACTGGATGATTTATGCCAATTTTTCTAATAGCATGTTCCTCGAATTTTTGGTTTTCTCCATACAAATTAATTTTTGTATAAAAATGTTTATAAACATTTTTTAAACTTGTTACAAAGAAAACCAAAAACATGAACGTTTTTGTATGGAAGAAATATGCAATATTTTTATAAAACTTAGCACAACTCATAACCTTTTTCATCGATTATTATAAATTGACCATCATTGGAAACCCAACTTAATGTGCCTTTTTTCAAATGTAAACAAGTAAGAAAGTATAGTCGGGCGTGGCCGACCATATGATACCCTACACCAGTTATGAATATTAAATGTGATTTATATGTCATAATAAAGCATTTATCTTCAATATTCCCTTGTTCCGATACATTTAAGCAATTTATGGATGAAAACAATTTTCTGAAAGAGGCTTTATATGAGGGCTAGGGGCAAATATGGACTTAGCCCGATAAAATTTTGTGAATATATTTATATTTACATAATATTTTATTGTGCTGAATTTCATCGCGATATTTGTGTTTATAAGTTAATTTGGGACATTCAAGTAATTTTCTGAAGGGGACTTTGTATGGGAGCTAGGGTCAAATGGAGTCCGATCTTTATGAAATTTGTCAGGGTCATCAAGACTTCTATAAAACTTACTTGTGCCGTATTTTATCGATATAACTGTATATTTATCATAATTATGAGCTCAGAAGACCTTTTCGGGGGGTTCTGTTCTATGTGGGCTAGTTGAAATAATGGACCGATTTTAACCATTTTCAATAGGCTTCGTCCTTGGGTCAAATAAAACGTGCGTGCCAAATTTCATCCAATTATCTTGAAAATTGCGACCTGTACCTTGCGCACAAGGTTTACATGGACAGCCAGCCAGACGGACGGACGGACGGACATATCCTAATCGACTCAGAAAACGATTCTAAGCCGATTGGTATACTTTAAGGTGGGTCTAGGACGTATTTTTGTATGTTACAAACATCAGCACAAATCCAATATACCCTCCCCACTAAAGTGGTGTAGGGTATAAAAAAGCTAAAGTTACTGCTTCATGGCCAACGTAGAGCAGTATGAAAATTAAAAATTGTGAAAAAAGTGTGAGTTTTTTTACTTAAATAGCCGTAGTTAATTAGTTAGTTAGATAGTTTGAAAGGAGGATGTATATACATCAAATCCGAAGAAATACACCTAGGCCTCTATCGGGCCTGTTGTTCGCTCCTTAACCAGTGCCTCAGGTGGTAATCGAACCCACCACCTCCGGTCTACCAGACTAGAACACTAACCACTAACCTACCGGAGGCTACCCAATAAATGGCCGTAACCAAGACATTAATCATAAATTTTGAATGTATTTTTTGGGTTGAAAGACAACACTTGTATCTTTAAAACAAAATATCCAATTTGAAAATCGGTTGCAAAATACCAAACATATATTTTTTTAAAGTTAAAACTTCAAAAATAGCTCTTTTTCATATCTTTTGCTCTTAAAAAGGAACTAAACGAAGTGATCGGGAAAAATTAAAAATATATTCCTAATCTATGGACTATAACGAAACGGAATTGGTATATGAGAACCCCTGCATTTTTTTGCTGTATCACTGTGTAATTTACCGGTGGAAAATAAGTGAAAATATAAGTGACTAGCTATAAGCAATATAAACAAAAAATCTTCTTAATAATTTTGAAGATTCTAACTGTAATGTTTTCCAGAGATACAATTTTTCCGAACGTTAATTAAGATTTTAATTTAAAAAAAATCTAATATTTTCCCAGATATACGAAATTTTGTATTTAATTCATATAGGGAGTGCCAAGACCCCATTGAAAGTCCGCCCGTTATTCTCTTAATGTTCACATGAATGTCAAAGATCTTCATGTAGAATTTGTAGATTCTAGCTCTAATAGTTTCTCAGATATACGAATTTTTCTATTTAATTCATATGGGAACTCACAACCCCTAGATGAAAGTCCCATTTTCTTCAAAATGTTTATATGTCTAATAAAGTTCTTCTTGCTAAATTTGAAGAACCTTGTTCTATTAGTTTCCTTGATAAGCGAAATTTTGTATTTAATTCATATGTGAGGTGCCAAGCTCCCCATTGAAAGTCCGCCCATTATTCTATGAATGTTCACATGAATGTCAAAGTTCTTCAATTAAAATTTGAAGATTCTAGCTCTAATAGTTTCTAAGATATACGAATTTTTCTATTTAATTTATATGGAGGCTCCAAGCCCCCCCATTACGAAAGTCCGCTCTTTTTTCTCCAAAATGTTCAGATGAATATTTAAGTTCTTAGTGCAAAATTTGAAGAATTTAGTTCAATTAGTTTCCCAGATAAACTAATTTTTGTATTGTATTAATATGGGAGGTGCTGCTCCCCTCATGGGTAGTCCGCCAATTTATTTCCCAAAATGTTTACATGGATTTTAAAGTTACCCGTGCAAATTTTTAATATTTTAACTGTAATAGTTTCCAAGATAAACGAATTTTTGTATTTAATTTATATGGGAGGTGCCACGCCCCCTAATGCTATTCCGCCCACTTTTTGTCTTAAATAATTATATTGATACTAAAGTTGCTCCGACAAAATTTGAAGACTCTAGCTGTTATATTATCTCAGATATACTAATTCAATATTTTCTTAATATGGGCGTGGCACGTCGCCCACTTGAAATTTCAACATAAAAAGTAGCCTATAGTTCCTTCCAGACATACAGGAAGAAACTGTGAAAATTTCAGGAAAATCGGTCCAGCCGTTTTATATAGATTAATATGGGAGGTGCTGCTCCCCTCATGAGTAGTCCGCCAATTTATTTCCCAAAATGTGTACATGGATGTTAAAGTTACTCGTGCAAATTTTTAATATTCTAACTGTAATAGTTTCCAAGATAAACAAATTTTTGTATTTAATTTATATGGGAGGTGCCACGCCCACTTTTTGTCTTAAATAATTATATTGATACTAAAGTTGCTCCGACAAAATTTGAAGACTCTAACTATTATATTATCTCAGATATACTAATTCAATATTTTCTTAATATGGGCGTGGCACGTCGCCCACTTGAAATTTCAACATAAAAGGTAGCCTATAGTTCCTTCTAGACATACAGGCAGAAACTGTGAAAATTTCAGGAAAATCGGTCCAGCCGTTTAGCAGTCTATAAAGCACAAACAAACAAACATACATACAAACACACATTCATTTTTATATATATAGATGGCAGTAATATATACAGTAATGGGAGTAATATATACAGATCTACAACAATATAACTTTGATCAAAAATTTCCGATTCAGATGGGGTATACGAATCCACAACCGATTTTACGCTTTAGGTGAAAATCTATTTTTGATAATAAATTAAATTGATTATAGATTTTTATTTTACCTAATCGTAAAGTAATTTAGGGACCTACAAACATTTTAGAGATTTCAAATAAAAATACATTTTTGATAAAAATTTTAACTACCTGAATAATAATTCTCATTGACTAGAAGAAATATACATACATATATCATGAGCATTATAAATGTAACAAAAAACAAGTTAGAGTGCTATATGCGGCTGAGTCGAATCTTATATACCCTCCACCAGCTATTTTTATTGTAATACTTTTTTAATTGATCAAATATTTGTAGAAATAAGTTTTCTCATGTCTTAAATAGAAAAACCCCAAGATTTAAACAGCTTAAATCTGTTACAATTACAAGATTTATTGAACATTACAAACCCCATTTTCTATTATATTTTTATAGCGCCCTAAGATATGCTTTAACGATATTTAATAATGTGCATGTATGCATGTGTGTGAAAGATTTAAGGATTTTCAAAATACATATATATAATTTTGTTCTACACAAATTGCTTTTAGGGGCAGGACTTAGTATGGAGATATGACCAATTATAAACTGATCGTAAAAAATTCTTTAAGCAAAATTTCTGTACATAAAAGCTATATTTCAGTCAAATTTTGTATCTATATCGTGATTTAGTAATAAGTAATGTGTGTTCAAGTGATTTTCTGGAGGGACATTTGCACCGATCGTGAAAAAATCTTGAAATAGAATTTTTGTATACCAAACTAATATTTGTGCCAAATTTTGTATCAATAGCTTTATTTGGTAATGAGTAATGTGCGTTTAAGAGATTTTCGTAAAGGCGCTATGACCAATTATATATATGAAGACAAAATTTGAAAATTCTGTATCTATATCATTATTTGGCAATGAATATTGTGCATTTAAGTGATTTTCTGGAGGGAACCTAGTATGAGCGCTATGACCAAATATGGACCGATCATAAAACAGTTTTATAGTGTAATTTATGTATATAAGAGCAATATTTGTGCTAAATGTATGGATATCAATATTTTGTAATGAGTTTTGTGCGTTTAAGTGATTATCGGAAGGCGACCTTGTATGGGAGCTATGACCAATTATGGACCGATCGGAAAAAAATTTCACAGTAATATTTCTGTGCATATGAGCAATATTTTATATGGATATCTTAATTTAGTAATGAGTTATGCACGTTTAAGTGATTTTCGGAAAAGACCTTATATGGGAGATATGACCAATTATGGACCGATCGGAAAAAACTTTCACTGTAATATTCCTATGCATATGAGCAATACTTATGCCAAATTTTATATGGATATCTTAATTTAGTAATGAGTTATGCTCGTTTAAGTGATTTTCGGGAGGGGACCTTGTATGGGAGCCATGTCCAATTATGGAGCGATCCAGAAAATTTTTTCTCTCAATGAATAAGATTTTAAGTTGTAAAATTTTGTGAAGATATCAACATTCTGACGGAAGTTATTAACAAAAAAATAATTTTCCGGGAGTATATACTTTTGTATGGAGGTATATGAAATTATGGACCGATTCTGGCAATTTTCAACAGGAATCAAGATCTTGTGTAGAAACAAATGTATGATGACTTTCATGAAATTATCTTGCATAGTTTTCGAGAAAATTACATCAGAATGTGTAAAAAATGCTTATTTTTTTCGGAGTTGTTTTAAATTTTGATTCATGACTTTTCCCAATGTGAACAGATTTTCCTCATTTTCAATGCCAAAAAGTACCGGATAATAATGAATATTTTGGGGAATTTGGTTAAATTATATTGCTTCGTTTTAACGTGAGCGTGTTTTACACAGACAGACGGACATAGGTGAATCGACTCAAAATTTCATAAGGACCCAGAATATATATACTTTCTTGGGTCTCAGAATGATTTTATATTATATATATATATATATATATATATATATATATATATATTCGACACATGCATGTCGAATTTCATATATATATATATATATATATATATATATATATATATATATATATATATATATATATATATGAATGATTTATATCTATATACAGAACATATTCACCTCTAGCTCTACCCTTATAGCATTATTTATCAATGACTTATGCGCATTTGAGTGATTTTCGGATGTGGACTACGACCGGATGGGAGCTACGACCGATTATGAACCGATCCGGAGCAAATTTCGTAGAGTAATTCATATACACACAAAACACATTCATTTCGAATTTTATCCAGATAGCGTTATTTATCTATGAATTATGCTCGTTTAAGTGATTTTCGGATGTGGACCATATTTTATGGGAGCTATGACCAATTATGGACCGATCCGGAAAAATATTCCGTAGAATGATTTATGCATATACAAAACATATTCATGTCGAATTTTATCCCGATAGATTTATTTATCAATAAAATATGTTCATTTAAGTGATTTTCGAAAGTGGACCTTATATGGGAGCTATGACCAATTGTGTACCGATACAGATCTAAGTCGGTAGTGTGATTCCTGTTCATATAATATCAATATATACAAAATTTTGTGTTGATTCCGATTTATTTGAGGAAGTTATTAACGATAAATTAATATCCGGGAATAGGTACTTTTGTATGGGGGCTATGGGAAATCTTGGATCGATTGTTACAATTTTAAACATAATTAATCTATAGATGGAAAAAATAATCTGTGACAAAATTTGTCGAATTATCTTTGGTAGATTCTGAGAAAACTACTCAAGAATTAGGGAAAAAAACTTAATTTTTTTTGTGGTCGTCTGAAATTTTAACTCATATCTTTTTACGTTGTGAACCGATTTTGCTTATTTTCAATACCAAACTGCTTAGGAAAACAATGAATATTCTCAGAGAATTTGGTTGATTTCATTTGTTTACTTTTAACGTGTTTTACCCAGACAGACAGACAGACGGACATAGCTAAATATAAGGAGCTACGACTAATAATGGACCGATCCGAAAATAAATTTGGTAGAATGATTTGTAAGTACACAAAACATATTCAGCTCAAATTTTATCACAAAAGCTTTATTTATCAATGAATTATGTCCGTTTAGGTGATTTTTGGATCTTATGGACCTTATATGGGAGCTATGACCAATTGTGGACCGACTGAGATCTACGTTGGTAGTATGATTTCTATTTATATTATATTTATATATACAAAAAACTTTTTACGTAGTGAACCGATTTTACTGATTTTCAATACCAAACTGGATAATAAAGAAAGTTTTGGGTGAATTTCGTGAATTTCTATTGCTTGGTTTCAACGTGAACGTGTTTTACACAGACAGACAGACGGACGGATGGAAATAGCTAAATCGACTCAGAATTTCATAAGGATCAAGAATATATATACTTGGGTGTCAGATGAATATTTCTTGGTGTTACACACGGAATGACAAAGTTATATTTACCCTCTATCACCACTGATGGTGGCGGAGGGTATAAAAACTAATTTAAAAGATGAAGCGCTTAAATTGATTCAACATTTGGCAATAACCGGCAACAATTACAGTGCAGCTTGGGAAATATTAACCCAAAGGTACCGTAATAGAAGAATTTTGTTCACAGAATTAGTGGACAAAATATTAGATTAACCGAACATTAGCAGTGCTTCAGCGTCCAGCTTGAAAGGCCTATTAGATACAACAATAGAGTGCATACATGCGTTGAAAGCCATGAACTTCAATATTGGAGACTAATAAAAACTAATATAAAACTAATTTCCAGGAATATACACCTTTGTATGGGGGCTATGGGAAATATTAGATCAATTATTATGAATTTGAACATACTTGATCCCTGGTACAAAAAAATAATATGTGACAACATTCATCGAAATATCTTTGGTAGTTTCTGAGATAACTACTTAAGAATTGGGAGAAAACGTTATTTTTTTCGAGGTAGTCTGAAATTTTTACTTTGAACTTTTTACGTCGTGAACCGATTTTACTGATTTTCAATACCAAACTTTAGCGGATAATAAAGAATGTTTTGGGTGAATTTCGTGAATTTCTATTGCTTGGTTTCAACGTGAGCGTGTTTTACACAGACAGACGGACGGACATAGCTAAATCGACTCAGAATTTCATAAGGTTCCAGAATATATATACTTTGTTGGGTGTCAGATGAATATATCTTGGTGTTATACACGGAATGACAAAGTTATATTTACCTTCTATCACCACTGATGGTGGTGGAGGGTATAACAAGATTAAAGATATTTGGTATCATGATATAATGGTTGAAAATCATAAAATTAAATTTAAATTAGACACAGGTTCTGATGCAAATATAATTCCAATATCCACTTTAAAAGCAGTATATAAGAATCCAAATTTAAAATCTACAAATATATCTTTACAAGCAGATAGTGGACATAAGATACGTCCTTTGGGTGAAATAAGGCTTGATTGTGTTTCGAAAGGTATTACTTCTAACGAATTATTTTTATTGACTGTTACAAGCCAATTTTAAATAGGGATGCATGTGTAAAATTGGAATTAATTAAGAGAATATATAATTTGGAAAAATCTACTGATTGACTAGAAATGTTAAAGAATAAATATAAGGAAATCTTTGAGGGTGTTGGAAGATTTGAAAAAGAATATGATATAAAAATTAATCTAAATGCAACTCCTGTAGCACATCCACCTAGAAGGGTTCCAATGAAAATAAGAAATAAATTGAAAAATAAATTAAATGAAATGGCTGAGATGAATATAATAGAAACAAGTAGGAGTGCTATATTCGGCTATGCCGAATCTTAAATACCCTCCCATTAAAACCCATTTAGCTATCTAATTTTTACATAACTTGGCAAAATTTTTGTTTCCGTATTGAGAGTACTAACATTTATGCATATGTCGAACTAATTTTTATAAGGCCAGAAAAATTTATATTAATAGGCCAGTTCGAAAACATGTTAATAGAATGATTTATCTATACACAGAACATACTCATGTCGAATCTTATCCATATTTAATCATTTAACAACGAATAAGGTGGTAATAATTGCTTTACTGGGAGCCAATACAACTTATGGGCCGATCCGGAAAAAAATTCCGTAGAATGATTTACAGTTGCGTTCAAAATAATAGGAGTGAAAATTTCAAAAATTTTATATATACATTTTTTAGTGAAAGATTTAGATTTTTAATTAAATATTTTTATAATTTATTTATTTAACTTGTTCTCTAATTTTTATAATCGTTATTTTAAATATTTAAGAAATTTATTAAAAAAAATATATACATATTTTTTAAATTTATATACAAAATCTGTTGTTCAAAATAATAGGTGTTAGGTCACCGTATAATAATTACTAACATTATTATTTTGTTTTGTTTAAATTTTCCATTTTTTATTGTATTTAAATTTATTCATATTTTTGGCTCACTGTTGCCACTGTAATTTGTCATTATTTTTTGTTCATACTAACCACTGTACATATTTTTGGTAATGACCCGTTAGTTTTTATTATTTGTTTCTCACTCCAATTCTTATTATAAGCATATTGTTGTTGCTCTTAAAAATGCAATTTCTTATTTTGGAGACTTATTGCATGTATTTTGTTTTTGCATATTTTGAATATAAATAAACAAGTTGAGTTGGTACATTGGAAGTGAGAAACAAATAATATTACAATAACAACAGTGTAGCCCTTATTTACATGATCAATTGTTAGGCTTAAGAAAAGAATTTTTAAATAAATAAATCATTGTCATAGTTGAATTCAATCGAACAACATCATCTTTTATTCTTGTCTCGGTACCACGGTAGTTCTTTTGTGTTTGTTAATTAATCACTGCCCATCGAACATTTCAGCAACCTATAGACAACAATTCAAAGTAGACCGAATTGCTCTATATCGTTGCCGGTGAAGAAAAAGCTCTTCATCGTACATTTTTGGCGCCCAACGTGGGGCAAGTGATTAATCTAAATCTTCCTAAATTTGTCGTTCTCGGTCCGTGGTATATTCTAAAAACTTTTCGTTGTAGTACAACTTAAAGAAAAAGTGTACGGTCATATTGTGAAGTGGAAACAGTGGTTCTATTACAAGGGCAATATCTAGTGCTACAAAAAGAAAAATAAAAAACTTTGTGGTTCAATAAAAAAAAAACCTGTGCAACAAAAAAAAATTTATAAATCATTTAAAAAAAACTAGACAGTGCAACATATAACAAAAAAAAAACTGTTAAACAAATTTGTAGTGACGTACCTACTACAAATCTATTTTTTTAAATACCTATTACAAACATTATACAAATTTTGTCGGCTCGCTAAATAGAATCAGTTTTTGTCGAAAAATAAAATAAATAAAAGTGACTCTAAAATTTTACCGCAAATTTTTATGTACAAAAATAAATAAACTTTGTTCGCTCGTAATTCGGGTTAAATAAATTTACCGCTAATCTTTATATACAAGAAAATACATAAATTTGTTCGCTTTTGGTTCCAGTACATAATATAGAATTTTGTGTATACTAAATTTGTCGCTCGGAATATTGCGGTACATATTTATATAGAAAGTGAATAAATACATAAAGTTTGTATATAAACATTTTTGGCGTAAAACTTTTGGCGTCGGTGCTCTACAATACATAGTATCATCCATTTTGAAATTTGTTTTTGGAAATTTTTGGCTCACTTAACCAAACTTTTGGAAATTTATGATGACTTTGGAAGAGGTTAAGCAGCAACGGGCTAATACGAAGAAGAGTATTACCCGCATCAAGAACCAAATCGAAGCCAATGGAAGGGGTGAAGGTAAGACACTTTCGTCTGCTGAGTTGAAGTGCCGTTTGGGGATACTGGAGTCATATTTTAAACAGATATTGACGTATCAAACACAAATTGAAAAATATGATCCCGAGGATAATGCTAGGCCCGAAATTGAAGATTTGTACATCTCAGCCAAAATGAATATCCAGTCGCAGCTTGGTGAAGATGTTCATAACACAACGTTGTCCGAGTCCACCATTTGTTTCCCAGCTCCCAGCCATAAATTGCCCCAACTCAAATTGCCCACATTTAGTGGTAAGTACAGTGAATACAAGAATTTTATAACGTCGTTCAATCAAGTTATCGATCGTGAGTTTGGCCTATCAAATATTGAAAAGTTTAATCATTTGCTCAACTGCCTCCAAGGCCAAGCTCTAGAAACGGTCAAGGCTTTCCAGATTACGAACGAAAATTACCCGAAGGCTCTGGAAAGGCTCAAAACGCGTTATGATAATAGCTCGCTTATTTTTATGGAAAATATTACCGCCCTTTTTGAACTTCCTGCCATGTCCAAATACAATTGTGCCCAATTACGAAGTCTCGTCGATAATGTTTCTGCCCTTTATAGTTCCTTACTGTCTCTTGGCTCACATAGTGATATTGCTAATTCCATGCTGATTTACATAGTGAATGGAAAAAGTGGATGAAGATACCAGAAGAAAGTGGAAAGATTCCTTGGACTTTACCAGATTGCCAACATGGGATGATTGCTCCAAGGTCCTTGAAAGGCGTTGTCAATTTTTGGAATCGGTTGATACCAACCATACTTTTGTGGCCCCTCGTAAGCCTGATCATCAATCTGGTAAGTCCAAATCTAAAAATTCAAAACCTGGCTATACTTTTTCGGTATCAAAACGCTCTTGTGTGCTTTGCTCCAAATCTGACCACTCAATTAGTCGTTGTTCTCGGTTCAAAGATATGGATGTTAGTCAAAGGTATGAAAATGCAAAACGTCTAAGCCTTTGTCTAAATTGTTTGTCCAAAGGGCATCAAGTAAGTAGTTGTTCCTCCACATTCAAGTGCAAATTTTGTTCTCGCTCGCATCATAGTTTGCTTCATCGGTCTCAGCCAGCTTCTCGGCCCTCGTCCCCTGCTGCTGAACCTACTACTTCTCATGTTGCCTTGAATGAATCTTCTGCCTCGGTCCATACCCATATGGAAAAATCCTCGCCGGAACAGGTGCTGCTTGCTACTGCCATGGTTCTAGTTCGTGACTCCACTGGTCGCTATCAATTGGGACGCGCTTTGTTAGATTCTTGCTCTCAATTGAATTTCATAACCGATGAATTTTCCCAAAAATTACATTTGTCTCGTACAAAACAAACTACTGAAGTCTCTAGCATTGGTAACACTCTTAGCAAATCTAAATATAGGTCGTCCACAAATGTAAAATCTCGAGTCACAGATTTTGAAGTTTCGCTCTCATTTTGTGTCACACCTCATATTTCATATCAACCTGATAATGAATTAGATGTCTCATCCTGGAATTTGCTCCCAAATACTGAACTTGCGGATGAAAACTTCTTCAAATCAAAACGAATTGATTTACTTATTGGTACTGAAACGTTTTTCGACATTTTAGCAGTTGGTCAAATAAAACTTGGCCCTAAATTTGCCTAAATTACACAAAACACTTTTCGGATGGATTGTAGCAGGTCGTTATGTATCAAAACAACCCAATATTTGTGGCTCTTCTTGTATGCTCTCGATAGAAGAAGATATTGATCTTAAATTACAGCGCTTGTGGGAAATCGATGAAGTTCAATCTGGCTCAAATGATTTGACACCAGAACAATCTGAATGTGAAACATTTTTCAATGATACTGTTCATCGTGAATCTTCTGGTAGGATTGTTGTTAAATTGCCCTTCAAGGAATCTCCTGACGCTTTAGGTCTTTCTCGAAATATGGCTCTTAAAAGATTTGTATCTCAAGAGAGACGATTTGCTCGTGACAGCAATCTTAAATCACAATATGTTGCTTTTATGAAGGAGTATGAAGATTTTGGACATATGAGTCTAGTTCGTAGCCCTCGTCTACACGAGCCTCATTATTTCATCCCTCACCATTGCGTTTTCAAACCAAGTAGCACTTCCACAAAGTTAAGAGTTGTTTTCGATGCCTCGTGTCCATCATCGTCCCAGAAGTCTCTCAATGATCTTCTTATGGTTGGCCCAACAATTCAAGATGAGCTGTATAAAATTTTACTTCGGTTCCGTCTTCATCGCTTCGCTCTTACTGCCGATATAGTAAAAATGTATCGACAAGTCCTTATTGACTCCCAAGATAGAAAATTCCAATATATTTTGTGGAGAAATTCAGAAGAGGAAGAAATTCGAACATATCACCTAAATACAGTCACCTATGGAATGTCAGCTGCGCCCTACCTTGCCATCAAAAGCCTTCACTATCTCGCAGACCAATACATGGACCAATTCGAACTTGGTGCAAAAACCATTAAGTCATCATTTTACGTTGATGATTTTCTTTGTGGCTCAGATACGCTTGAAGAATTGTCTCGTATGAAGCAGGAGGTTAATGAAATTCTAATTCGTGGTTCGTTTCAATTAGATAAGTGGCACTCTAATCATAGAGATTTTCAGGACGACAAAACTGTCAAAGACCTTAATATTGAAGATTCTGCAGTAACTAGCGCTCTTGGTATCTCTTGGGACCAACAAAAAGATGTTTTCTTATTTTTGTTTTCGCCTAAAGTCCAAATTGATGAAAAAATAACCAAACGTACAATTTTGTCGCTCTCGTCAGCGCTTTTCGATCCCCTAGGACTTTTATCCCCTCTCATAATAAAAGCTAAAATCATCATGCAAGAGTTGTGGATTCTAAAAATTGGCTGGGATGAGTCTGTACCTCAAGAAATACACTCGGCTTGGAAATCTTTCGTCTCTGATCTCAAACTATTACCTTCACTTAAAATTCCTCGTTTTTGTCTCGCTCCTGATTCTAAATCAGTTCAACTTCATGGCTTTTGTGACTCATCAATTCGTGCTTATGGTTGTTGTTTTTACTTTCGTGTTAAAACTTCTTCAGGAAATGTTGTTGTTCGGCTCTTTACTGCCAAATCTAGAGTTGCTCCTACAAAGCGAAAATCGTTACCCAAACTTGAGTTATGTGGCGCACAACTTCTAGCAAAATTGTATTCCAAAATCAAAAATCTTTTCGCAATACCAAATCTGGAAGTCGTTCTGTGGACAGATTCGCAACTAGTTCTTCACTGGCTAAAGCAACATTCATCTACTTTGTCAGTTTTTGTTGGCAATAGGGTATCAGAAATTCAAGATCTAACTAATGGCTGCGTTTGGCGACATGTCCCAACCCAGTTCAACCCTGCTGACATCGTTTCTCGTGGTTCAACTGTGCAGGAACTCGCCTCATCCATCTGGTTCAACGGACCAGCATTTCTCGCTCTCGATCCTGTTCAGTGGCCCCCTACTAAAACTGATAAACTCTCCGAAGAAAATCAGCAAGTATTCGACAAAGAAAAACGGAAAACCGTACTTCATCTTGAAACAAAATCTAACTACATCCTCGATTCTGTTGGAAAATATAGCTCGTACTTAAAAATCATTCGTATTATTGCCTGGATGTTTCGTTTTGCTCAAAAAACAAAAACTAATATTTCCAATTCTGACTCTTTGCAGCCCCAAGAAATAGAAAATGCTAAACTTTGTATCGTTTTCAACATCCAGAAACTACATTTTCAAGATGACATAACTCGAGCTCTAAAGAAGAAAGATCCCCAAGGTGCTCTAAAGTGTCTGAACCCCTTCCTAGATTCGTCAAATGGTTTCAACTTGCTCAAGGTCGGCGGACGCTTGGAGTACGCGGCAATTTCTGAAGGCCAAAAACACCCCATAATCTTGCCCAGCAAATGCCATTTCGTCTACTGTTACGTACGTCATCTGCACATCAGTAACTACCACGCTGGACCCAAGGCTCTAATGTCATTGATTCGCCAACAATTTTGGATCATCAACTCCAGGAATTTGTGTCGCAGCATTGTAAATTCGTGCCCTCAATGCATTCGCTATCGCCCAAAGTTGTTGCAACAAATGATGGGAAATTTGCCTGTGGAACGACTCAACCCGTCAAGGCCCTTCGCAAGGTGTGCTGTCGATTTTTGTGGTCCAGTCAACACCTACCTAAGAATTAGAGGAAAGGTCCCCTACAAGACATACATCGCTATATTTGTTTGTCTCGCTACCAAAGCTGTCCATATTGAAGTGGTATCCGACCTGTCAACAGATGCCTTCATTGCTGCCCTAAAACGGATGATTGGTCGTAGAGGTCTGCCCACAGATATATTCTGTGATAATGCAACAAATTTCGTTGGTGCAAACTCTAAGTTGGCTCAATTAAAGTCGTTCCTTTTTGAGCCAAAAAATTCAAATTTTATTACAAATTATTGCTCGAATCAATTTATTAATTTTCGATTTATTCCCCCTAGGGCACCACATTTTGGCGGATTGTGGGAGGCGGCCGTCAAATCGGCCAAAGGTCACTTAACCAGAACCCTGGACAACACAAGGCTCACCTACGAAGAACTCGCAACGGCTATGATTGAGATAGAGGCAGTTTTAAACTCGAGGCCCATTTCGCCTCTATCCTCAGATCCCAGTGATTTTGAAGCTCTTACACCAGGACACTTCTTGATAGGCGCTCCCCTCCGTAGTTTGCCAGAACGTGATGTCCCTACAAATGAGATTAACAAACTTGAATATTGGGCCCGAATAAGCGCCATCAAGCAACAATTCTGGAAAAAGTGGTCCCATGATTATATAAATGAGCTCCAGACTCGCAACAAATGGACTAGCACCAACTCTAATATTACCCCTGGTTCCCTAGTCATCATCAAAGAAGATAATTTACCCCCGCAGCGTTGGCTCATGGGTAAAATCATCAACATTGTTCGTGGAAGAGATGATCGTGTTCGAGTTGTCGACATCAAAACTACAAAAGGAGTTATACGTCGCCCTATCCACAGACTGGCTCTTCTATCTTCTTGAAAGTGTCCTTTCAATGGGGCCGGAATGTTAGGTCACCGTATAATAATTACTAACATTATTATTTTGTTTTGTTTAAATTTTCCATTTTTTATTGTATTTAAATTTATTCATATTTTTGGCTCACTGTTGCCACTGTAATTTGTCATTATTTTTTGTTCATACTAACCACTGTACATATTTTTGGTAATGACCCGTTAGTTTTTATTATTTGTTTCTCACTCCAATTCTTATTATAAGCATATTGTTGTTGCTCTTAAAAATGCAATTTCTTATTTTGGAGACTTATTGCATGTATTTTGTTTTTGCATATTTTGAATATAAATAAACAAGTTGAGTTGGTACATTGGAAGTGAGAAACAAATAATATTACAATAACAACAGTGTAGCCCTTATTTACATGATCAATTGTTAGGCTTAAGAAAAGAATTTTTAAATAAATAAATCATTGTCATAGTTGAATTCAATCGAACAACATCATCTTTTATTCTTGTCTCGGTACCACGGTAGTTCTTTTGTGTTTGTTAATTAATCACTGCCCATCGAACATTTCAGCAACCTATAGACAACAATTCAAAGTAGACCGAATTGCTCTATATCGTTGCCGGTGAAGAAAAAGCTCTTCATCGTACAATAGGAGTATTCGACTTAAGTTCAAATATTTTTAAAATAAAAATAAAAACGAAGGGAGTTTCATCTAAAATATTATTAATTAATGTGTAGCAGTACAATACCAGTTATTTTTGTCAAGATTTTATATAGAATTTGGTTATATGAGCTTCCGGAACTTAATGTCTTTCCGACAACTGTTTTGAGGGACTTGATGACACTTGTCGTGGCCGATTATCCACAAATATGCAGTTATTTATTCAGAAAACCTTAAAAGACGTTATATGCAAGGTCTTTTAACGTTTTGCTTTAGAATCAGTAAGTCGACAACCATGTAATGGCCTACTTCCTATGAACGACAACACCGCCACTTTATCAAATTTGTTTATTGGCAATATGAGAACATATCTTGGGGTAATATGTTTACCTATAACATTTGGTCTTCGATACCATTTTACAATTTATTAGACCATACCATTTTTGTCAAGACCCATCATGAATCATTCCTATTATGCGAGTTCTTTGAAAGTTGGTTAGAGCTTAATATTTTTCGATTAATTGACTTCCAATATATTTTCTGAATTCATTTAGATTTAAAAATGTAATTTGTTGTCGTATTCATGCATTAAAAATTCATCCATGTATGAAACCACCTCTAAATGCTTTACTTGGCAAACTTTATTGGTTTCACTACATGCTTTATGGTCTGAAATTAAATGTTTTCAAAAACCTCGTTTGACTCGAATGAAACTTACTTATGTCGAATTTAATCTATATACTCGTATATTTAGGCCAGTTATAAGCGTTAAAGTAATTTTCTGAATATAGGGGGGCAGGGTCAATTATGGGTCGATCATCATAAAATTTGGTAGATAGAATTTGGTTCGTATTAAATTTATTTGTGTCGAATTTCATCGCTACACTCGTATTTTTAAACCGTTAATGAGCGTTGCAGTCATTTTCTGAAGGGGACCTTATATGGGGGGTAGGGTCAATCATGGACCGATCCTCATAAAATTTTTTAGATAGATTTTGACTCGTATGAAACTTACTTATGTCGAATTTCATCTATATACTAGTATTTTTAAGCCAGTAATGAGTGTTAGTCATTTTCTGAAGGGGACCTTATATGGGGGTAGGGTCAATTATGGACCGATCCTCATAAAATTTCGCATATTGATTTTGGATCATAAGAAACTTACTTATGTCGAATTTCATCGCTATATTCTTATTTTTAAACATGTTATGGCTGTTAAAGCTGCTTTTCGAGGGGCCACTTGTATGGGGGCTATCCGAAAACGTGGACCGATATTGCCCATTTTCAATACCAAACAAACCTTACTTATAAGAAATATTTATGTGAAATTTCAACCCTCTAGCTCTTTCCATTCGGACTCTATCGTGCTTTCAACAGACAGACAGACAAACGGACGGACGGACGGACAGACATGGCTAGATCGTCTTAGAATATATATACTTTTGTGGGTCTATGACCAATATTTCTATGTGTTACAAACGGAATGACAAAATCAATAAAAAAACAAGTAAGAAATTATAGTCGGGCGTGGTCGACCATATGATACCCTACACCAATTGCGAATATTAAATGTGATTAATTTCAATAATGAAGCTTTTCTGTTAATCTTATTTAGGTTCCAAATAATGTCTGTTCATGTTCGGTTGTATGCTGACTAGGAGAAATAAAAGACCGATTTCAATCATGTTCAACAGCCATCGTCAGTGGATCAAGAGAATAGTATGTGACCCATTTTAACAAATTATATTCAAAATTACACGGTCACAAAGACGGACATAGTTTAATAAGGACAAATATTTTTGAGTGTTACAAACATCACCACATTGTTCCGACTTTTGGATAGATTGTAGTATATTAGTCGTAGTTAAAAGATAAACGGCCGAAATCGGAAGGTCCAGATGTATGGAGGCTAAGGCAGAAATTGAGACGATCCTTATAAAATGTATTATTGGGAATTATCTATATACATAGATATATAAAAATGAATGTGTGTTTGTTTGTATGTTTATATGTTTGTATGTTTGAACGTTATAGACTACTAAATGGCTAAACCGATTTTCTTCAAATTTTCACAGCACATTCCTGTATGTTTGGCAATAGGCTACTTTTTATTTACGATCATGGCGAAAAATGACAGTGTTATTTATAATTACATATCAAACTTAGTTGTGCCGATTTTTGGGAAGATAGTAGTATATTTATAGTAGTTATGAGCTAAAAGGCCCAAATCGGTAGGTCCGGTTGTATGGGGGCTAGGGCAAAAATTGGTCCGATCCTTATAAAATTTTATATAAAATGTTTATATAAAATCTATTTGTGGCAAATTTCATCGTGATACTAGTGTTTATAAGTGAATTGTGGACATTCAAGTAATTTTCTGAAGGGGATTTTGTATGGGGGATAGGGTCAAATAATGCCCGATCATTATAAAAATCGACAGTGTTATTAATAATTATATCAAACTTAGTTGTGCCGATTTTTGGGGAGAGAGTAGTATATTTGACAAAGTTATAGCTAAAAGGCCCAAAGCGGAAGGTCCGCTTATATGGGGGCTAGGGTAAAACGTGGTCCGATCCCTATAAAATTTATTGTTGGGAATTATGTTTATATAAAACTCATTTGTGCCAAATTTCATCGTGATACTAGTATTTATAAGTGAATTGTGAACATTCGAGTTATTTTCTGAGGGGGACTTTGTATGGGGGCTAGGGTCAAATAATGCCCGATCTTTACGAAAATTACTAGAATTATTAAGACATATATAAAACTAAATTTTTCAAATTTTTGTAGAGATAGCAGTTCATTTAACATAATTATGAGGTCAAAAGCCCTATTCGGGGGGTCCGGTTGTATGGGGGCTAGGTGAAATAATGGACCGATTTCAACCATTTTCAATAGCGTTCGTCCTTGGATCAAGAGAAGTGCATGTTCAAAATTTCATCAAATTATCTCAAAAATTGCGACCTGTAGAGTGCGCACAAGGTTTACATGGACACACAGACGGACGGACGGACAGACGGACATAGCTTAATCGACTCAGTAAGTGATTCTGAGCCGATTGGTAAGGTGGGTGTAGGACCAATATTTTTGGGTGTTACAAACATCAGCACAAACGCATAATACCCTCCCCACTATAGTGGTGTAGGGTATAATTATAAGCGCTTATGGGAAGCGCTTATCATATTTGAATAAAATGTTTATTTTTTATGAGAAATTTTAAAACATTTGACTTCCTAAGGTATTCAAACAATCTTTTAATGAAATTACCATGAGATTTTTCATATTTTTTAGCGATATTCTCATAATTTTCAAGATATTTGAACAGATTTCATTTTTGTCAATTCTGACATTTTATTTCAGGATTTTAAATGACGTAATTGTGAACTGAGCTTAAAATTACTTAAAATCATGTAAATATAACAGTTTTATATTACATTTTTAATATTTACTACGAATAATGGAAATTAATCTAACTTAGGTTATATAATATTCGGTACTCCTATTTTTTTGAACGTGAATACCAAAAAAACTAATGAACCTATATAAAATATTTCATTCGTTTTGTATTTTAAACACTTAACAAACAAATATCGTGAAAAAATATTGGATTTCTGTAAATGTTTCTTTTTAAAATTAAGCAGCACAATTATTTTTATACCCTCCACCACCATCAGTGGTGATAAAGGGTATATAAAAGTTTGTCGTTCCGTGTGTAACACCAAGAAATATTCTTCTAAGACCCAACAAAGTATATATATTCTGGATCCTTATGAAATTCTGAGTCGATTTAGCTATGTCCGTCTGTCTGTCTGTCTGTTTGTGAAAAACACGCTCACGTTAAAACTAAGCAAAGAAAATCAACCAAAAATCGGATCACAACGTAAAAAGTTATGAGTAAAAATTTCAGACTACCTCGAAAAAAAATAACGTTTTTTTTCTAATGGTTTTGAAGTTTTCTCAGAAACTACCAAAGATATTTCGATGAATTTTTTCACACATTATTTTTTCAGGGCAGTGATCAATTGTGTTCCAAATCTTTACAATCGATCCAATATTTCCCATAGCCCCCATACAAAGGTATATATTCCCGGATATTAGTTTATCGTTAATAACTCCCTCAAATATATCGGTATCAACACAAAATTTTGTACATGCAAATATAATATGAACAGAAATCATACGTAGATCTCACTCGGTCCAAAATTGGTCATAGCTCCCATATAAGGTCCACTTCCGAAAATCACCTAAACGCACATATTTCATTGATGAATAAAGCTATTGTGATAAAATTGGAGTTAAATATGTTTCATATACATACCAATCATTCTACCAATTTTTTTACGGATCGGTCCATTATTGGTCATAGCTCCCATATAAGGCCCACTTCCGAAAATCATTTAAAAGCTCATATTTCATTGTCAAATAAAGCTATCTTGATAAAATTCGACACAAAAATGTTTAGTCGAAATATGAATCACCCTACGAAATTTCTTCCGGATAAAATTCGACACAAATATGTTCTGTATACAAACAAATCATTCTAACAAATTTTTTCCGGATCGGTCCATTTTTGGTCATAGCTCCCATATAAGGCCCACTTCCGAATATCGCTTAAAAGCACATATCTCATTATCAAATAAAGCTATCTTGATAAAATTAGACACAAATATATTTTGTCTTTATATGAGTCACTCTACGAAATTTTTTCCGGATAGGCTCATAATTGGTCATAGCTCCAATATAAGGTCCACTTCCGAAAATCACTTAAACGCATATATTTCATTAAATTCTAAAGCTATAAGGATAAAATTCGACACAAATATGTTTTGTGTACATATAAATCATTCTACCACTTTTTTCCTGGATCGGTCCATTATTGGTCATAGCTCCGATATAAGTCCCACTTCTAAAAATCATTTAAAGGCACATATTTCATTGTCAAATAAAGTTATCTTGGTAAAATTCGACACAAATATGTTTTGTCTTTATATGAATCACTCTATGAATTTTTTTCAGGATAGGCTCCCATAGAGGGTCCACTTACGAAAATCACTTAAACGCATATATTTTTTTGAATAATAAAGCTATCGGGATAAACTTGAATATATTTTGTGAGCCATGTTTTGTGGTCCATATATGGTAATATCTTCTATATAAGGTCCACTTCAAGAAAATCACTTAAACGCACATATTTCATTATCAAATAAAGATATCTTGATTTCTGTAAGGTCATAGCTCCTATACATATTAGAGTTCTGCATCGAATAACTTATCTTGTCGGTCGATAATTGGTCACAACTCCCATGTAAGGACCATTTCCGAAAATTACTCAAATGCACATTGAAAATCAAAGTTATCGGGATAAAATTCGACACAAATGTGTATTTTGTATTTATATATATATTCTACGGAATTTTTTTCCGGATCGGTCCATGTGTTCTGAGTACAGATAAATCATTCTGTTAAAATGTTTTTGAACTGGCCTATTAATATAAATATTTGTGGACCTAATTAAAATTAGTTTGACATATGCATAAATGTTAATACCCTCAATACGGAAACAAAAATTTTGCCAAGTTTTCTAAAGATTAGATAGTTAAATGGGTTTTAATAAAAAGTAGCTTGCTGGTGGAGGGTATTTAAGATTCGGCATAGCCGAATATAGCACTCTAACTTGTTTAGTTTCACTCCTATTTTTTTGAACACAGCTGTATATACAAACAAGTAAGAGTGCTATATTCGGCTGTGACGAATCTCATATACCCTTCACCATAGTGTAAAAAATATCAATTTTATAAAATTTAAATTAATTTTATTTTCCCGACTATTTTATTAATATAGCAATAGCAAAACCAAATAAACAACAACAACGCTAAACGATATAAACATACAAAAACAAAACACACAAGGCAGTAAAACCAACTGACATTAAACGTACTAAACGAAATACACAAAAAAAACAAAAACAAAATACACAACGCAATAAAACCAACAGACATCAAACATACGAAAATGAATACACCAAGAAACAAAAACAATATACACAAGACAATGAAACACACAGACATCCAAACATACGAAACTGAATACACCAAGAAACAAAAACAACATACACATGGGAATGAAACACACAGCCATTCAAACATACGAAACGAAATAATCAAAAATACAAAAACAAAATACACAACGCAATGAATAAGCAGTGTTGTTGTTGCTTATTTTTTATGAAATTTTCAGAGGTTGTCTCGGATTTTTGCTTATATATCCGTTGTTTATGGACGGATTTTGCTGATTTTAAACAGGAAACTTCTCGAAAGGATGTCTTATATAACTTTTGAAGATTTGGATCCCGAAGATATCTGGGGTCTTCAGAAAACTGATTTCAACAGACAGACAGACGGACATGGCTTAATCGACTCCGCTATCTATAACGATTCAGAATATATATACTTTATAGGGTCGGAAAATTATATCTTGGAAATTACAAACGGAATGACAAACTTATGTATACCCTTCTCACGAAAGTGAAGGGTATAAAAATACACATTTATGTCGAATTTTATCCCAATAACTTTGATTGTCAATGTGCATTTAAGTAATTTATAATGATTTATATGCAAAAAAAATCTAGTTTAATTTTACTCCAATAGATTTATCAATAAATGAAATATGTGCAAAGAAATATATGCGTTTAAGTGATTTTCGTAAGTGGACCTTATATGGGAGCCTCTCAGGAAAAAATTTCGTAGAGTGATTCATATAAAGACAAATCATATTTTTGTCGAATTTTATCAAGATAACTTTATTTGACAATGAAATATGGGCGAATCGATTATTTTGATTTTCAACATAATTTATCCCTGGATAAAAAAAATTATGTGGAACAAAATTCATAGAATTATCTTTTGTAGTTTCTGAGAAAACGAGGGTTACGAAAAAGCTGTATGTGTTCGAGGTAGTCTGAAATTTTCACTCATAACTTTTAACGTTGTGAACCGATTTTGCTGATTTTCAATACCAAACTGCTTAGGACAACAGTGAATATTTTTTGGTGAATTTGGTTTATTTATTTAGCTTAGTTTAAACGTGAGCATGTTTTAAGCAAACAGACAGACAGAAGGACATAGCTAAATCGACTCAGAATTTGATAAGGACCCAGAATATATATATACTTTGTTGGGTCTCAGATGAATATTTCTTGGTGTTACACACGGAATGACAAACTTATATATACCCTCTATCACCACTGATGGTGGTGGAGGGTATAAAAACTGATAAACCCCAGGCATGGGTTATTAATTTTGTAATTCGTAAGACAAGTAAGAAATTATAGTCGGGCGTGGCCGACCATATGATACCCTACACCAATTGCGAATATTAAATGTGATTAATTTCAATAATGAAGCTTTTCTGTTAATCTTATTTAGGTTCCAAATAATGTCTGTTCATGTTCGGTTGTATGCTGACTAGGAGAAATAAAAGACCGATTTCAATCATGTTCAACAGCCATCGTCAGTGGATCAAGAGAATAGTATGTGACCCATTTTAACAAATTATATTCAAAATTACACGGTCACAAAGACGGACATAGTTTAATAAGGACAAATATTTTTGAGTGTTACAAACATCACCACATTGTTCCGACTTTTGGATAGATTGTAGTATATTAGTCGTAGTTAAAAGATAAACGGCCGAAATCGGAAGGTCCAGATGTATGGAGGCTAAGGCAGAAATTGAGACGATCCTTATAAAATGTATTATTGGGAATTATCTATATACATAGATATATAAAAATGAATGTGTGTTTGTTTGTATGTTTATATGTTTGTATGTTTGAACGTTATAGACTACTAAATGGCTAAACCGATTTTCTTCAAATTTTCACAGCACATTCCTGTATGTTTGGCAATAGGCTACTTTTTATTTACGATCATGGCGAAAAATGACAGTGTTATTTATAATTACATATCAAACTTAGTTGTGCCGATTTTTGGGAAGATAGTAGTATATTTATAGTAGTTATGAGCTAAAAGGCCCAAATCGGTAGGTCCGGTTGTATGGGGGCTAGGGCAAAAATTGGTCCGATCCTTATAAAATTTTATATAAAATGTTTATATAAAATCTATTTGTGGCAAATTTCATCGTGATACTAGTGTTTATAAGTGAATTGTGGACATTCAAGTAATTTTCTGAAGGGGATTTTGTATGGGGATAGGGTCAAATAATGCCCGATCATTATAAAAATCGACAGTGTTATTAATAATTATATCAAACTTAGTTGTGCCGATTTTTGGGGAGAGAGTAGTATATTTGACAAAGTTATAGCTAAAAGGCCCAAAGCGGAAGGTCCGCTTATATGGGGGCTAGGGTAAAACGTGGTCCGATCCCTATAAAATTTATTGTTGGGAATTATGTTTATATAAAACTCATTTGTGCCAAATTTCATCGTGATACTAGTATTTATAAGTGAATTGTGAACATTCGAGTTATTTTCTGAGGGGGACTTTGTATGGGGGCTAGGGTCAAATAATGCCCGATCTTTACGAAAATTACTAGAATTATTAAGACATATATAAAACTAAATTTTTCAAATTTTTGTAGAGATAGCAGTTCATTTAACATAATTATGAGGTCAAAAGCCCTATTCGGGGGGTCCGGTTGTATGGGGGCTAGGTGAAATAATGGACCGATTTCAACCATTTTCAATAGCGTTCGTCCTTGGATCAAGAGAAGTGCATGTTCAAAATTTCATCAAATTATCTCAAAAATTGCGACCTGTAGAGTGCGCACAAGGTTTACATGGACACACAGACGGACGGACGGACAGACGGACATAGCTTAATCGACTCAGTAAGTGATTCTGAGCCGATTGGTATACTTTAAGGTGGGTGTAGGACCAATATTTTTGGGTGTTACAAACATCAGCACAAACGCATAATACCCTCCCCACTATAGTGGTGTAGGGTATAAAAAGAACTTAATAAATTAATTCCAACATTTGAAGAAATTAGTACCAGTTTAGTTGAATATGTATACTTCTCAGTGTTTGATTTAAAAGATGAATTTCGGCGTGTACCTTTAACTAATAAATCTGGTAATTAAGTAGCTTTTAGTACACCTTTCGGATGCTATAAATTCAAAAGATTACCTTTTGGGTTAGTAACTGCTGTTTGGGGCCAAAACTGGAGTTACCTCTTTGGAGCTGAACTGGTTCCTAGATGCTGGCAGGCAAGTTGTCTCCGGCGGTTTTTGTTTGTTGCGGCAGGTCAGGGCCAAACGTATCGCTGCATACACACACACAGACTTCAATAAAAACAACCCTTATTTTTAGTGTTTTGGTTTTTCTTTTATTTATTTTAATTTCAGCTTTAATTTGGTTTTAATATGGTTTTTTTTTTGTTTGTTTGTTCTGAACTATGGTTATTTTTATTTCACTTCTTTTTTTTTATTAACTTTTAAAATTTATTTAATTTGTGTGCCTCTTAAGTTTACAGCAGCCAAAAAAGTAATGAATGTGTCAAGCTCTTTTTTTTATTGAGCAACGCAAACTCACCACACTGAAGTGGGGAGTTGCCATACAGTATTTTAATTGGGGGGATTTTACACGAAGGACAGATGTAGTGTATGAGTACTAGATAGACACAAACATACCGCCCACCTTGCAACGGCAGTGCAAAATACATTATTATAATATAAAATAAGATTAAGATAAATTTACAATAGTTTCATTTCTTTTATAAAGAGCTACAAAATTAAAGCATTTTTTTTAATTCATTACTTTTAATTATATACAAAGAAAGAGAAAAAAAAAACTACTTTATAGATACATATGGTAAATTATGATATCAATTCGAATGATTAATATAAAAAAAAAATAAATGAGATACATTTTGTTTAGCTGAATGCAATTCAATATATACATTAACATAAATGTTTATCATAGCAAAATATAAAAACATAAGTAATACTTAAACGCCTTTTAAGGGCAACAAATTATAGCAAAATATATGCTTTAAGTCCCTTTGACACCTTCACCAAAATACGCTACGCCGAAAATTGTGTTCTGTGCATATAATTGTCCTTGACGTCTAGTTGCAGGTCCAATCAGGACTTTACTCATGACATCAGCTCCTAGAATCAGCATATAAGGGCTACTGATATTCCAATGAACGTCGGCGTTGGCGCGATCTACAGCTATTGGTCGTGGATATCTATCTGGTCTTTCTAAGTTAACAATAGGGCTTAGGCCATAGCACTTGCTATCTACAACGCATTCAACAGATATGCGCCGTTTCTCCTCGCGACTGTGGTATACTGTGATGGTAACACGTCCCTGAAAAACTCGAAATCCCAACTCATTGGCTTCACTTTTCAAAATGGAGGACCTGGCTGCAGTCGGATCAATGAGAGCTTTGATAAAAACGTCTATAGGATTACGGGTAACCACGCGTACCGTCGCTGTCATGGGAAACCAAATTCGACCTTCTGGCAAAGGGTGCAGCAACGTATTGTGGTCCTGCATACAGCGACGGCACCGGTCTATACTTTTACATTCTGCACGACTATGCGACTGGGCCAAGCAGTTGTAGCATAGTAAATACTGGGCCACGACTCGAAGCTTAAGCTCCACGGGCATCACAATGAATCGAGAGCATTGGCGGATGGCGTGAGGTCTGTTACAAAGTGGGCAACAAAAATCTGTATTGAAATCCATATCTTGACCTGGAAGTTTAATTGAGCAACGTTATTATGGAAAAGGTGATAATGAATTATTAATCAGTGCAATTAGGGAGTAAAACTAATTTGTGTATCGGTCGAGTGATGATGCCATTTTGAGTTTTAAGATCAGCCACTCGAACTTTACCGTCTGAACCATGATAAACTTTTACTATACGACCTAAGCGCCATTCAGTTGGACAACAAGGTTCACTTTTAAGAACAACGAGGTCATTTTCTTTCAGGTCTATTTGGGGACACTTCCATTTGTTACGTTTATGCAACTCCTTAAGGTACTCTTCTTTCCAGCGGTGACATATTTCTTGCTGCAATGCTTTGATTTTGCGCCAACGATTTACAATACTATTTGCCGAGCTAAGTTCTTCGGGTTCAGCTGGAGTAAGAATAGCAGAGCCTATTAGAAAATGACCTGGAGTGAGAGAGGACAAATCATCGACGCTGTTAGACATAGGGCCAAGAGGACGCGAATTGAGACACGCTTCTATCTTTGCCAAAAGTGTCGAAAACTCTTCAAACGTATATTTCATTTGTCCAGCCGTCTTTTTAAAGTGCATTTTTAGACTTTTGACCCCTGCCTCCCACAGTCCTCCCATATGAGGAGCTGCTGCAGGAATAAAGTGCCACTCAAGATGTTGATGACCATATTTTTCTACTGCCGAATCACGTAATTCTTTTATATGTTTTTCGAAGTTATTTTCAAGTTCTCTTGCAGCGCCAACAAAATTTCTTCCATTATCAGAGAAAATGCGACTAGGGCAACCACGACGAGCAACAAATCGAGCCAAAGCTGCTAGAAATGCAGGAGTGGACAAATCGCTAACGGCCTCAATGTGAATCGCCTTAGTAGAGAAACAAACAAATAGACACACGTAGCCTTTAGTGATACGGCAATATCGACCAGTGAAACTTTTGATTTCAAATGGGCCGGCAAAATCAACACCTGTGTTAGTAAAAGGGCGACTTAAAGTAGTTCTTTCTTCAGGTAGCACTGCCATGATCTGATTTTGAAGCTTTTTTCTATGTATAACGCAGATTTTACAGTTGTGGATGACCGTTTTTATTAGATTTTTAGCCTTTATAATCCAACACTCCTGACGTACGACATTTAGGACTAAACGAGGGCCTCCATGTAAGACCATATTGTGGACAAACTCAACGTAAAGTCGTGCTAATCTACTAGTATATGCAAGTATTACGGGATGTCGTTCATTGTATGACAAACATTTTGTAGAGCCAAGACGACCATTAGCACGTATAATACCATTTTTGTCTAAGAAAGGCGTAAGCGTTAATAAAGGACTACGAGAGTCAATTTTCTTTTTCGATGACAGACAACTAAACTCATTAGAAAAGTGCGACTGTTGAGAGAGAAAAAATAGCCGATTTCGTACAAATACAAGTTCTTGAGCCGAAATTCTAACAGTTTCGTAATTACAGCTTTTACGTCTGCTTTTGCTCGCAAGATTAAAAAATCTAAATATATAAGCAATAACATGATATGCTCTGGGCAAACTTGAGAAACGGTCCAGTATATCTTCTCGTTCAGCGGATCTAGCAATATTAACTTGGACTTGTTTCGATTCTTCTACTGTTTCGAATTCTAATGGACCTTCGGGCCACGACGATTTGTTTAATCTGAGCCAATCAGGACCATGCCACCAAAGTTTGTTTTCTCTTAAATCCGAAGGTATCAGCCCCCGGGTTGCTAGATCGGCAGGATTGTGATTAGAAGCTACGTGAAACCAATTTTTGTTTCCTACTTTTTCTAATATTGTTGCTACCCTATTTGCCACAAAGGTTTTCCAATTACATGGCGGTTTTCGTAACCAAGCAAGAACTATTGTCGAATCGGACCACAAATATAAGTTATACGTATGCAATTTGAAATTGGGGATTACGCTGTTTACTAAATTGGCTAAAAGAACTGCGCCACACAACTCTAAACGCGGCAAAGATGGCCTTTTAACTGGAGCCACTTTTGTTTTGCCAATTAGTAGATTTACATAAACTTTATCACCATTCACAATACGTATATATAGTGTAGCTGCGTAAGCTAACTCAGAAGAGTCACAAAAGCCATGAAATTCAATATAAGAACTAGGCGTATATTGAACCCAACGATCAAGTTTAATTGTATCAATCTCATTATAATTAGAAATGAATGTCTTCCATTTTTGCAGAGCCACAGGTTTTATATGTTCGTCCCAGTCTATTATATCAAGCCACATTTGCTGCATCAAAATCTTTGCTGTTATAATCACTGGGGCCAACCAACCTGCTGGATCAAATAGCCTTGCTATAATTGAGAGTACTTCCCTTTTTGTATAAGCTGTTTTGAACTTAATCTTCTCAGTTGTAAAATAAAAGTAATCTTCTGCCGCATTCCAACGGACACCGAGTGTTTTAGCATTACTTTTATCATCGAGCGACAAAAAAGAAGAGTTAAGAAGATGCTCTTGGGGCAAATTTTTTAAAATTTGTTTAGAGTTTGAGGCCCATTTTCTCAACTCAAACCCAGCTGTACCCAATATACCAATTAATTGGTCTCGTGCCTCCAAAGCATCAGGGATCGAATGAGCTCCAACAAGAGCATCATCAACATACATTGACTCGCGAAGAATTCTAGAGCCTAGCGGAAAACATCGTTCTTCATCGTCAGCTAACTGTAAAAGCGTTCTTAGGGCCAAAAATGGGGCACAATTAACGCCAAAAGTGACGGTGTTCAATTGATAATCTTCGATTTTATTTTCCCCAGAACTACGAAAAACTATCTTCTGATACTGTCTATGTTCAGATTTAAGTAAAATTTGTCGATACATTTTAGATATATCTGCATTGAAGACAAACTGAAAGAAACGCCATTTTAGAATTAGGGCTACTAAATCAGCTTGTAATATAGGGCCTACAAACAGCAAATCGTTAAGACTGTTACCATTAGAAGAAGCACTTGAAGCGTTAAAAACAATTCTTAACTTTGTAGTGGTACTGTCAGGCTTAAAAACTCCATGATGAGGTAAGTAATAACTTGAGCTACTTTCAGAATTTGTAATTTTTTCCATATGTCCCAAAGCTATGTATTCTTTTAGGACCTCATCATATTGAGCCTTAAATTCAGGATTTCGCATTAAAACCTTTTCATTTCTTAAATATTGACTAAGAGCAATATGACGATTTGGGCCAAGTGACGAAAAAGTATCTTTAAAGGGCAAACATACTATATATCTTCCTTCAGAATTTCTTGTGGTAGTAGAACGATAGATCTCTTCACATTTTTTATCCTCTTCTGATAAAATCTTTCTACGAGAAACTTCTTCTAACTCCCAAAACTTTGTTAACTGATCGTCAATGGAAACTTTTGTCATATAATTGGTTATTGAAAAACGTGGGGAATCATTACTTGGAGTTGGGCCTGTGACAATCCAGCCAAAAATTGTCTCTTGGGCCACTAAAGACTCAAAGATTCCATGTTGAACTCCATCACGAAGAATTAGGGGATACAAATCTCCTCCTAACAATAAGTCTATTTCGCTACTTTCATAAAACTTAGGGTCAGCATAATTCAGATTGGGCAAATCTGTATTCTTTTGTGGCTTAAATGAATGTGTAGGTACATTCCCTGTTACACGAGGAACTACTAAAGCCTGAATATTTAGAGATACATTATGATCAAACAGAGAAACAATTATAAAGTTCGCTATCTTTGAAGATTTGCTTACTAATTCTCCTCCTAAACCAGTAATTTCCGCTGAAACTGGCTTAGTGGGCAACTTCAATGCAGTTTGTATTCTCTGAGAAACAAAACTTTCATCCGAACAAGGATCTATGAGTGCTCGAACTTTGTAATAAGAACCACAACTAATTATATTGACCCAAGCTGTAGCCAACATCACTTTCTTAGCTACTGATGTGTGATGTGACTGAACAACACCAGACGGACCTGCGATATTAGTGGACTGTAATTGATTTGTATTTGTGGACTGTATTTGTTGGACAGAACTATTTTGACTTTCGCCCTGAAATCTAGTATTTCCTTGATTTTGGCTATTATTATTTTTCTTTACAAAATCCCTATGCATTAAAGTATGATGCTTCCTTTTGCACTTGGAGCAACCGTTTGGACTACCACAATCACCATACATATGTCCAATGTTAAGACAATTAAAACAATAACGAAATTTTTTCAAAGTTGAAACACGATTTCTATAATCCATGTTCACAAATTTATTGCATGAACTAATTTTATGATTTTCTTTACATAATTTGCAAAAAACTGTTTCAACTTTAGTATTATGGGCCTTAAATTGTTTGACTTTAGTTGATGTGTGATTATTGTTACTATTAAGAGCCGATTGGGAACCACTGGGATGCGTATTATTCAAGGATATAATATCAGAAACGCTTTCTAGAGCATGAAATCTATCTGTTAAAAAATTGTTTAATTCTTCCCATTTGGGAACCTCTGTTTTGTTTCTAACCGATTGTTCCCAGAGATTCAGTGAACATTCAGATAAGCGCGAAGAGCATTGAAACACAAATATCGGATCCCATGAACCAATATCAACATTATACAATTTTAAAATTGCCATACAATTATTGATTTCTCTTTGGAGTCTTTTTATCTCTGATGCTGATTCTTGATTACAGGGAGTCAGATTAAACAATATTTTCAATTGACTATTTATTAATACACGTTTATTTTCATATTGAATTTTTAAATTATTCCAAGCTATCTCAAAATTTTCTGCTGTTAGGGCAACATTTCTATTTATATCCCTTGCCTCACCATCAGTTTTTCTAAACAAGTAAAATAACTTTTCTACAGGGCTAAGTCTTGTATTGTTTATGTAAATCGCAGTAAACATATCCCTAAATGTGGGCCACGAAACGTAATCCCCATGAAAAACACCAGTATCACAAGGAGGTACGGTTATGGAACCACAAAGATTGGGAACTGCTGATTCTACATTTTCTTCCTTCTTTTTATCTATATGTTTTCTCGCTTTTGAAATTATGTTTATGCACCGCACATATGCCTTACGGATCTGCGGGTGTTTAGTTTGGACCATTAAAAGCTCTTTCTTTTTCTCTATAGTTTCAGCGGAACATTCATCATATAGGCCCTTGTATTTTTCCCATGCCTTATCTAACTCACTTTTTTCGAAATCAAAGGCATCATCTGTATAATGGGAAAAATCTTCGCCTTTTAACATAGCCTCTATGCTAATCATTTCATCGGCCGCTAATATGTATTTCTCAAAAATCGACATATTTAACTTTGCTTTATTGAAAGAGAAACTATATAAAATTTAAATCGTAAAAAGGGTCACAAAACTTTTCAATCAAAATCAAAAATTTAAAAGAGAAACAAACTTTTTAATAAGAATTTATGATAACCACAAATTTCCAATAAAAAAGAATTAAAGAGAGTCACAAAACTTTTCAATAAAAGGCAAGAGTAAGAGAACCACAAAACTTGTTTCCAATAAAAGGTTTAAAGAGAAAAACTACTAAAAATGCGCCAAAATCACGATTTCCAATAAAAATCTTAAGAAAATAAAGATGGACGAAAAATGTATATTGGTTCCAAAAACAAAACAACAAATACAAGTGACCGTAATAAAAATGGCAGCTTAATGTTCACGTTGTAATTTCAAAAGGGTTACACAACCTCACTTTTTCCGAGACACAAAATAATGAACCACTATTATATGTATGAGACACTTTGCACTTTAATAAAATTAATGTACGCACCTTTCTTGTCGGGAGAAGGACCAATGTTTGGGGCCAAAACTGGAGTTACCTCTTTGGAGCTGAACTGGTTCCTAGATGCTGGCAGGCAAGTTGTCTCCGGCGGTTTTTGTTTGTTGCGGCAGGTCAGGGCCAAACGTATCGCTGCATACACACACACAGACTTCAATAAAAACAACCCTTATTTTTAGTGTTTTGGTTTTTCTTTTATTTATTTTAATTTCAGCTTTAATTTGGTTTTAATATGGTTTTTTTTTTGTTTGTTTGTTCTGAACTATGGTTATTTTTATTTCACTTCTTTTTTTTTATTAACTTTTAAAATTTATTTAATTTGTGTGCCTCTTAAGTTTACAGCAGCCAAAAAAGTAATGAATGTGTCAAGCTCTTTTTTTATTGAGCAACGCAAACTCACCACACTGAAGTGGGGAGTTGCCATACAGTATTTTAATTGGGGGGATTTTACACGAAGGACAGATGTAGTGTATGAGTACTAGATAGACACAAACAACTGCATCTGAGGTTTTTCAAAGATATAATTTTGAAACTTTTGGAGATTTACCTGGGGTAAACATATATATAGATGATATCATGGTTGTTGGTAGAACAATTGAAGAACATGATAGAAATGTGAGTATGTTTTTAGAAAGAGAAATATAAAACTTAACAAAAATAAAATTCAATTCAGAGTGCAGGAGGTAAGCTTTTTAGGACATATTATATTAAAAAGATACAAAGAGAATCGAATCAGTTATGGCACTAAGTATTCCTAAGGATAAAACTAGTCTGGCAAAATTTTTGTTTCCGTATTGAGGGTATCAACATTTATGCATATGTCAAACTAATTTTAATTAGGTCCACAAATATTTATATTAATAGGCCAGTTCAAAAACATTTTAACAGAATGATTTATCTGTACTCAGAACATACTCATTTTGAATTTTATTTTTATGAGAACTAAGACAACTTATGGACCGATCCGGAAAAAAATTCCGTAGAATATATATATAAATACAAAATACACATTTGTGTCGAATTTTATCCCGATAACTTTGATTTTCAATGTGCATTTGAGTAATTTTCGGAAATGGTCCTTACATGGGAGTTGTGACCAATTATCGACCGACAAGATAAGTTATTCGATGCAGAACTCTAATATGTATAGGAGCTATGACCTTACAGAAATCAAGATATCTTTATTTGATAATGAAATATGTGCGTTTAAGTGATTTTCTTGAAGTGGACCTTATATAGAAGATATTACCATATATGGACCAATCCGGAAAAAATTTGGTAGAATGATTTATATGCTCACAAAACATATTCAAGTTTATCCCGATAGCTTTATTATTCAAAAAAATATATGCGTTTAAGTGATTTGCGTAAGTGGACCCTCTATGGGAGCCTATCCTGAAAAAATTTCGTAGAGTGATTCATATAAAGACAAAACATATTTGTGTCGAATTTTACCAAGATAACTTTATTTGACAATGAAATATGTGCCTTTAAATGATTTTTAGAAGTGGGACTTATATCGGAGCTATGACCAATAATGGACCGATCCAGGAAAAAAGTGGTAGAATGATTTATATGTACACAAAACATATTTGTGTCGAATTTTATCCCGATAGCTTTATAATTCAATGAAATATATGCGTTTAAGTGATTTTCGGAAGTGGACCTTATATGGGAGCTATGACCAATAATGGACCGATGCGTAAAAAGTTTGGTAGAATAATTGGTATGTATATGAAACATATTTAACTCGAATTTTATCACAATAGCTTTATTCATCAATGAAATATGTGCGTTTAGGTGATTTTCGGAAGTGGACCTTATATGGGAGCTATGACCAATTTTGGACCGACTGAGATCTACGTTAATGGTATGATTTCTGTTCATATTATATTTGCATCCGATAAACGGACATAGCTAAATCGACTCAGAATTTCATAAGGATCCAGAATATATATACTTTGTGGGGTCTTAGAAGAATATTTCTTGGTGTTACACACGGAACGACAAACTTATATATGTATACCCTCTATTACCACTGATAGTGGTGGAGGGTATAAAAAGATAGGATCTTCAAGATTACAGAGACTAATGTTAAAAATGTTTCCATATAATGTAGAGGTCATACATAGACCTGGTAAAAGTATAGTTGCCCCAGATTATTTTTCTAGAAATTATATTGATACAGGAAATATGGAGCATGAGGCGTAACTGAAATGATACACACTGTAAATGTAACGGATGACACTATGGAAAAAATACGAAAGGCTACTCAGAATGATGAGAGACTATGTTTAATACGGAAATATTGTTTAGAAGGATGGCCATTAAAGGATAAAACACCAGATAATATTAAGGAATATTTCAACAAAAGAAATGATATAACAATAGATGGTAATTTAATATTTTATAATGATAGAATAATTATGTCTAAGAGTTTGCAGAGAGATATTTTAGAAAAGTTACATGAAAGTCATATGGGCATTACAAAGACAAGAATTATTTTATTGGATTAATATGAATCAGGATACTGAGAATTTATTGAGAATTCAGGGAAAAATTTTTTGATTGTTGTAGATTATTATAGCAAGTTGTTTGAATTAATATATTCGAAGTCAAAGACTTCATCAGATGTTATAAATGCATGAATAGAAGTATTTTCACGATTTGTTATACCAAAAGTCATTATAGCAGACAATATGCCTTTTGCCTCATTTGAATGCATAACATTTTCACAGGTGGAATTTTAAAATAATTACAAGTAGTTCAAATTATTCTAGAAGTAATGGTTTAGCTGAAAGAATAGTGGGAGTTGCTAAAAATATTTTGAAAACATCTGAAACAAAAGAGAATGTATACAATGCTTTGTTAGAGTATCGCAATACCACAGTGAAGGATTTAAATTATTCACCAGCACAACTGTTATTACATAGACGTCTAAGGACAATAATTCCAATTACTAATAAACTTCTAGAACCCAATTCAAAATATATGGACAATAAAATTATTAGGGGGAAATGGAGAATAAAGTTAAAAATTTAGAGAAGTATAAGTAAGTATGATTCGTCAAAAAAGTGGATACCTGGAATGATTATAAATTATCATAATTCTCCCAGATCTTATATTATAAAAAGTTTGATTGATGAAAGAATTTATAGAAAAAATTCTTATGATATTAAAACAAGTAAGAGTGTTATATTCGGCTATGCCGAATCTTATATACCCACCATCAAACCTCGTTTGACTCGAATGAAACTTACTTATGTCGAATTTCATATATAGGCCAGTTATAAGCGTTAAAGTAATTTTCTGAATATAGGGGGTAGGGTCAGTTATGGGTCGATCCTCATAAAATTTGGTAGATAGAATTTGGTTCGTATTAAATTTATTTGTGTCGAATTTCATCGCTACACTCGTATTTTTAAACCATTAATAATAGATTTTGACTCGTATGAAACTTACTTATGTCGAATTTCATCTATATACTAGTATTTTTAAGCCAGTAATGAGCGTTAAAGTCATTTTCTGAAGGGGACCTTATATGGGGGGTAGGGTCAATTATGGACCAATCCTCATAAAATTTCGCATATTAATTTTGGATCATAAGAAACTTACTTATGTCGAATTTCATCGCTATATTCGTATTTTTAAACAAGTTATGGCTGTTAAAGCTGCTTTTCGAGGGGCCACTTGTATGGGGGCTATCCGAAAACGTGGACCGATATTGCCCATTTTCAATACCAAACAAACCTTACCTATAAGAAATATTTATGTGAAATTTCAACCCTCTAGCTCTTTCCATTCAATTCAAATATATGGACAATAAAATTATTAGGGGGAAATGGAGCATAAAGTTAAAAATTTAGAGAAGTATAAGTAAGTATGATTCGTCAAAAAAGTGGATACCTGGAATGATTATAAATTATCATAATACTCCCAGATCTTATATTATAAAAAGTTTGATTGATGAAAGAATTTATAGAAAAAATTCTTATGGTATTAAAACAAGTAAGAGTGTTATATTCGGCTATGCCGAATCTTATATACCCACCATCAAACCTCGCACAGTGGTATAGGAAAAAAAAAGAGGGAAATAATTCGGTAACTTCTAAACGGTTAATCCGATTTTAATGAAATTTGGTATGCACAAAGAGGAGGTGTTGTCGAGTTTAGGTTTTGAATTTGGACCTTATAGGCCAACCAGGGGCCCGGCGGGGGGTCCTCAAATTAGGACACCTCGGCTATGTTAAATTTTTAAAACGATCCTATTTCTTCATTTGAGTTCCGATTTAAAAAAAATTTCGTATATAGAATCTCCTCATCGAGCACTATAAAAAATGTCGTCGTAGCAGTAAATTATCTCTTATAGTTTAGGAGATATTCGCATTTGAATATTAAAATTTTAAAATTTTTACCGTCCTTACTTTAGTTTTTTTGATAATAGCAGGTCCAAATATTTCCGATTTTCGCCATTTTGTTTTATTCGCTTAACAACAAGTTTATATATCAAGCAGTGAAAGAATTATGTAAAAATCATGACTGAGTCCAAAGTTATAGGCATTTAAATTTAAAAAATTAAAAAAAGGCGATTTTTTGTCATTTTTTTGGGAAAAAAGTATCTTTTTCTTTTTAAGTTATCTAAAAAGTTTCTAAGAAGATGTATATAGAATTTATACTTTTTGGAAAGCTGACTTTACATAAAATACGATAAATGAAACAAAACCTAAAAATTTTTGATACCGAGGGGACCAGGTCCATCCAAAAAAACCCTATTTTTTATGGAAAATTAAATTTTGAGCAAAAATTCTCAAATCGCATAGTCGATATCAAATTATAGTGACCTGTTTTATATGACCCAATAAGTTCTTAATCATTTTGTAACGGGTTTCGATAACCCCGCCCCTGGTATGGATATAATAGGCAAAAAACCAAAAAATCCCATTTTTGGGATTTTTTAAAACTTTTTTGGGAATTCCGGGATTTCTAATAAGAAAATTCGAAATTTTTATTTAATTTTGGATTTTGAGTAAAAAAATCTACCTAACTGTAAAATTTCATCAAAAAATATTCATAAATAAAATTTTTATTGCAATTTGAAAAATTTGTATCTTCGCAAAAACTGAATAAAAAACATTTTTTAATTTTTTTTAAAAAAAGTATTCCGCGAATTTTTTAATTTTCAAAAATTATATACAGTTTTGAAAAATAGACAAAATTACCTTTCCATTGATATATAACATGCCTACCTAATGTTTTTTAAGTGACAAATTAATTAGGGAAAACTCAACATCTTTTAGAAAATTTACCTAGCACTATTATTTTCATCCATATATGTAACAAATTTAAGAGTTAACCTTATGGATGAAAATAATAGTGCTAGGCAAATTTTCTAAAAGATGTTGAGTTTTCCCTAATTAATTTGTCACTTAAAAAACATTAGGTAGGCATGTTATATATCAATGGAAAGGTAATTTTGTCTATTTTTCAAAACTGTATATAATTTTTGAAAATTAAAAAATTCCCGGAATACTTTTTTTAAAAAAAATTAAAAAATGTTTTTTATTCAGTTTTTGCGAAGATACAAATTTTTCTAATTGCAATAAAAATTTGATTTATGAATATTTTTGATGAAATTTTACAGTTAGGTAGATTTTTTTACTTAAAATCCAAAATTAAATCAAAATTTCGAATTTTCTTATTAGAAATCCCGGAATTCCCAAAAAAGTTTTAAAAAATCCCAAAAATGGGATTTTTTAGTTTTTTGCTTATTATATCCATACCAGGGGCGGGGTTATCGAAACCCGTTACAAAATGATTAAGAACATATTGGGTCATATAAAACAGGTCACTATAATTTGATATCGACTATGCGATTTGAGAATTTTTGCTCAAAATTTAATTTTCCATAAAAAATAGGGTTTTTTTGGATGGACCTGGTCCCCTCGGTATCAAAAATTTTTAGGTTTTGTTTCATTTATCGTACTTTATGTAAAGTCAGCTTTCCAAAAAGTATAAATTCTATATACATCTTCTTAGAAACTTTTTAGATAACTTAAAAAGAAAAAGATACTTTTTTCCCAAAAAAATGACAAAAAATCGCCTTTTTTTAATTTTTTAAATTAAAATGCCTATAACTTTGGACTCAGTCATGATTTTTACATAATTCTTTCACTGCTTGATATATAAACTTGTTGTTAAGCGAATAAAATGGCGAAAATCGGGAATATTTGGACCTGCTATTATCAAAAAAAAACTAAAGTAAGGACGGTAAAAATTTTAAAATTTTAATTTTCAAATGCGAATATCTCCTAAACTATAAGAGATAATTTACTGCTATGACAACATTTTTAAATCGGAACTCAAATGAAGAAATAGGATCGTTTTAAAAATTTAACATAGCCGAGGTGTCCTAATTTGATGACCCCCCGCCGGGCCCCTGGTTGGCCTATAAGGTCCAAATTCAAAACCTAAACTCGACAACACCTCCTCTTTGTGCACACCAAATTTCATTAAAATCGGATTAACCGTTTAGAAGTTACCGAATTATTTCCCTCTTTTTTTTTCCTATACCACTGTGGCCTCGTTTGACTCGAATGAACTTACTTATGTCGAATTTCATATTTAGGCCAGTTATAAGCGTTAAAGTAATTTTCTGAATATAGGGGGGTAGGGTCAATTATGGGTCGATCCTCATAAAATTTGGTAGATAGAATTTGGTTCGTATTAAATTTATTTGTGTCGAATTTCATCGCTACACTCGTATTTTTAAACCATTAATAATAGATTTTGACTCGTATGAAACTTACTTATGTCGAATTTCATCTATATACTAGTATTTTTAAGCCAGTAATGAGTGTTAAAGTCATTTTCTGAAGGGGACCTTATATGGGGGGTAGGGTCAATTATGGACCAATCCTCATAAAATTTCGCATATTAATTTGGATCATAAGAAACTTACTTATGTCGAATTTCATCGCAATATTCGTATTTTTAAACAAGCTATGGCTGTTAAAGCTGCTTTTCGAGGGGCCACTTGTATGGGGGCTATCCGAAAACGTGGACCGATATTGCCCATTTTCAATACCAAACAAACCTTACCTATAAGAAATATTTATGTGAAATTTCAACCCTCTAGCTCTTTCCATTCGGACTCTATCGTGCTTTCAACAGACAGACAGACCGACGGACGGACGGACAGACATGGCTAGATCGTCTTAGAATTTAATGAGGACCCAGAATATATATACTTTTGTGGGTCTATGACCAATATTTCTATGTGTTACAAACGGAATGACAAAATCAATATACCCCCCATCTTTTTTGATGGTGGGTGTAATTAGAAAGTCTTATGACAATATCATAAATGGAAACCATAAAAATAATAATTATATTAATACTGTCAATTTACGCAGAAGTAATAGAGTTAGCAAGCCAACAAATTTTTATAAACCTATGTAATTAATTAACTAAATTATTATAATATTCATATTTAATAATTTTTAAATTTATTATTTTTTAAGAAAGATGTTGTATTATAACTACTTTATAATATTTCACTTTTACATTTCAATCATATTATACTTTGTTTTCTTTGTATTTATAAATTTTCATATAATAAAATTTATTATAGAAATAATTATTGAGTAAAGACGTATAAGTTCCAAGGTTGGCAACCGTTATCGCTAAGCTATCGTTAAAGCTAAAATACCTTTTCAGCACAACTACCGTTACCGCTAAAATACCGATACCGAAATAAGCCAAAATACCGATAACGCTAAAATATCACTACCGAAATAAGTTAAAATACCGATAACGCTAAAATACCTATACCGAAATATGCCAAAATACCGATAACGCTAAAATATCAATACCGATATATTATTTAAAACAAGTTAGAGTGCTATATTTGGCAGAGCCGAATCTTAAATACCCTCCACCAGCAAGCTACTTTTTATTAAAACCCATTTAACTATCTAATCTTTAGAAAACTTGGCAAAATTTTTGTTTCCGTATTGAGGGTATTAACATTTATGCATATGTCAAACTAATTTTAATTAGGTCCACAAATATTTATATTAATAGGCCAGTTCAAAAACATTTTAACAGAATGATTTATCTGTACTCAGAACACATGGACCGATCCGGAAAAAAATTCCGTAGAATATATATATAAATACAAAATACACATTTGTGTCGAATTTTATCCCGATAACTTTGATTTTCAATGTGCATTTGAGTAATTTTCGGAAATGGTCCTTACATGGGAGTTGTGACCAATTATCGACCGACAAGATAAGTTATTCGATGCAGAACTCTAATATGTATAGGAGCTATGACCTTACAGAAATCAAGATATCTTTATTTGATAATGAAATATGTGCGTTTAAGTGATTTTCTTGAAGTGGACCTTATATAGAAGATATTACCATATATGGACCAATCCGGAAAAAATTTGGTAGAATGATTTATATGCTCACAAAACATATTCAAGTTTACCCCGATAGCTTTATTATTCAAAGAAATATATGCGTTTAAGTGATTTTCGTAAGTGGACCCTCTATGGGAGCCTATCCTGAAAAAAATTCATAGAGTGATTCATATAAAGACAAAACATATTTGTGTCGAATTTTACCAAGATAACTTTATTTGACAATGAAATATGTGCCTTTAAATGATTTTTAGAAGTGGGACTTATATCGGAGCTATGACCAATAATGGACCGATCCAGGAAAAAGTGGTAGAATGATTTATATGTACACAAACATATTTGTGTCGAATTTTATCCTTATAGCTTTAGAATTTAATGAAATATATGCATTTAAGTGATTTTCGGAAGTGGACCTTATATTGGAGCTATGATCAATTATGAGCCTATCCGGAAAAAATTTCGTCGAGTGATTCATATAAAGACAAAATATATTTGTGTCTAATTTTATCAAGATAGCTTTATTTGATAATGAGATATGTGCTTTTAAGCGATATTCGGAAGTGGGCCTTATATGGGAGCTATGACCAATAATGGACCGATCCGTAACAAATTTAGTGGAATGATTTGAATGTACACAAAACATATTCAAGACGAATTTTATCCCGATAGCTTTAGAATTCAATGAAATATATGTGTTTAAGTGATTTTCGGAAGTGGACCTTATATGGGAGCTATGACCAATTATGGGCCCATGCGGAAAAAATTTAGTAGAGTTATTCATATTTAGACAAAATATATTTATGTCGAATTTTATTACGATAACTTTATTTGACAACGAAATATGTGTTTTTAAGTGATTTTCGGAAGTGGGCCTTATATGGGAGCTATGACCAAAAATGGACCGATCCGTAGCAAATTTGTTAGAATGATTTGTATGTATATAGAACATATTTGTGTCGAATTTTCAATGAAATATATGCGTTTAAGTGATTTTCGGAAGAGGGCCTTATATGGGACCTATGACCACTTATGGGCCTATCCGGAAAAAATTTGGTAGGGTGATTCATATTTCGACTAAACATATTTGTGTCGAGTTTTATCACGATAGCTTTATTTGACAATGAAATATGAGCTTTTAAATGATTTTCGCATAAAAAACGTAATTTTTTTCGAGGTAGTCTGAAATTTTTACTCATAACTTTTTACGTTGTAAACCGATTTTGCTGATTTTCAATACCAAACAGCTTAGAATAACAATAAATGTTTTGGGTGAATTTGGTTGATTTCCTTTGCTTAGTTTTAACGGGAGCGTGTTTTACACAGACGGACAGACGGACATAGCTAAATCGACTGAGAATTTCATAAGGATCCAGAATATATATACTTTGTTGGGTCTTAGAAGAATATTTCTTGGTGTTACACACGGAACGACAAACATATATATACACTCTATCACCACTGATGGTGGTGGAGGGTATAAAAACTAATATTTACCAAATTTTGTATCAATAGCTTTATTTGGTAATTAGTAATGTGCGTTTAAGAGATTTTCGTAAAAGAACCTCGTATGTGAGCTCTGACCAATTATGTATATAAAGACAACATTTAAAAATTCTGTATCTATATCATTATTTGGTAATTAATATTGTACATTTAAGTGATTTTCTAGAGGGCACCTAGTATGAAAGCTATGACCAAATATGGACCAATCGTAAAACAATTTTATAGTTTTATTTATGTACATAAGACTAATATTTTTGCTAAATGTATGGATATCAATATTTGGTAATGAGTTATGTGCGTTTAAGTCATTTTCGGGAGGGAACCTTGTATGGGGGCTATGGCCAAGGATGGACCGATCATAAAAAAATTTTGAAATAACGTTTATGTGTACAAAAATAGTATTTATGCCAAATATTTTATGGGCAATACTGTTTCATAATGAGTTATGTGCCTTTTATGAAAGGGACCTTGTATGGGAGCTATGACCAGTTATGGACCGATCGGGATAAAATTTCTCAGTAATATTTCTGTGCATTTTGGCAATACTTCAGTGTTGCCACTTTGGTTATTATTAACCAAAATTGGTTATTGTTATTTTGCATGTGTACATGTGAATTATTTTTTCGTTTGGTTATTTTTTGCAAACAATTGAACTAAATGCTGTTTGCTTTTATTCTAAAAATAAAATTAAAAAAAAAAATTCTTTTATCTCTAGTTTTAAACCAACTATGTAAATATAAATATATCGTCCCTGTTTTGAATTTTGGTAATATGTGGATTTTTTTTTACTATTCGAAATTTTTTATTACTGCAATTTGTACATCTACTGGTTATACTTATGTGCACAAAGGTATTTTTCGATATCATAGTTGGTTTAGGATTTAGCAAAAGTACCTATGCGTTTTCCACATATTAAATGAGTTGATTTAAATCATAACAACACCGTAATATTATTTTATTTACACTAGCCAATCTAATACCGTGAATAATGGAATGAATCACTTTTTGGGTCGATTCAAACTCGTCCGTCCTTCCGTTAATATTTCTATTGGAACTATTTATGTAAAGAACTCGCGGTACTTATATGAAAAAACGAAGTAGGCTGCATTTCGCATTTCGATTTTTATGGAATTTGGTGAGAATAGTCTACGTCATATACCGGCGTATGGAGAGGCAGATAAAAAAATCACCACTACACACACACTATTGGCATTTTTTTAATGAAATTGCACTGAAAAAAATATTTGGTTATTTTTAATTTTGAAGATAAAATTGCATTACTGTAAAATGCGAATATTTATAAACAAAATGTAATCAATGTACATAAGAATGATAATTTCTTAGAAACAACATTTCAATTTAAAATGTACAAAACAAGTATGAAACAAGATGAACTTATTTACTTTCATTGTTATGCATTCTAGAAAATTATTTAGGGTGTACGTTGCACAGTGGTATAGGAAAAAAAAGAGGGAAATAATTCGGTAACTTCTAAACGGTTAATCCGATGAAATTTGGTATGCACAAAGAGGAGGTGTTGTCGAGTTTAGATTTTGAATTTGGACCTTATAGGCCAACCAGGGCCCCGGCGGGGGGTCCTCAAATTAGGACACCTCGGCTATGTTAAATTTTTAAAACGATCCTATTTCTTCATTTGAGTTCCGATTTAAAAAAAAAAATTCGCATATAGAATCTCCTCATCGAACACTATAAAAAATGTCGTCGTAACAGTAAATTATCTCTTATAGTTTAGGAGATATTCGCATTTGAAAATTAAAATTTTTACCGTCCTTACTTTAAAAAAAAATCGTATATAGAATCTCCTCATCGAACACTATAAAAAATGTCGTCGTAACAGTAAATTATCTCTTATAGTTTAGGAGATATTCGCATTTGAAAATTAAAATTTTAAAATTTTTACCGTCCTTACTTTGATAATAGCGGGTCCAAATATTCCCGATTTTCGCCATTTTTATTTTTTATTCGCTTAACAACAAGTTTATATATCAAGCAGTGAAAGAATTATGTAAAAATCATGACTGAGTCAAAAGTTATAGGCATTTTAATTTAAAAAATTAAAAAAAGGCGATTTTTTGTTATTTTTTTTGGGAAAAAAGGATCTTTTTCTTTTTAAGTTATCTAAAAAGTTTCTAAGAAGATGTATATAGAATTTATACTTTTTGGAAAGCTGACTTTACATAAAATACGATAAATGAAACAAAACCTAAAAATTTTTGATACCGAGGGGACCAGGTCCATCCAAAAAACCCTATTTTTTATGGAAAATTCAATTTTGAGCAAAAATTCTCAAATCGCATAGTCGATATCAAATTATAGTGACCTGTTTTATATGACCCAATATGTTCTTAATCATTTTGTAACGGGTTTCGATAACCCCGCCCCTGGTATGGATATAATAGGCAAAAAACCAAAAAATCCCATTTTTGGGATTTTTTAAAACTTTTTTGGGAATTCCGAGATTTCTAATAAAAAAATTCGAAATTTTTATTTAATTTTGGATTTTGAGTAAAAAAATCTAAAAAACTGTAAAATTTCATCAAAAAATATTCATAAATAAAATTTTTATTGCAATTTGAAAAATTTGTATCTTCGCAAAAACATTTTTTAATTTTTTTTAAAAAAAGTATTCCGCGAATTTTTTAAAAATTATATACAGTTTTGAAAAATAGACAAAATTACCTTTCCATTGATATATAACATGCCTACCTAATGTTTTTTAAGTGACAAATTAATTAGGAAAAAACTCGACATCTTTTAGAAAATTTACCTAGCACTGAACATTTTTTAATATATGTAACAAATTTAAGAGTTAACCTTATGGATGAAAATAATAGTGCTAGGTAAATTTTCTAAAAGATGTTGAGTTTTCCCTAATTAATTTGTCACTTAAAAAACATTAGGTAGGTATGTTATATATCAATGGAAAGGTAATTTTGTCTATTTTTCAAAACTGTATATAATTTTTGAAAATTAAAAAATTCGCGGAATACTTTTTTAAAAAAATTAAAAAATGTTTTTTATTCAGTTTTTGCGAAGATACAAATTTTTCAAATTGCAATAAAAATTTTATTTATGAATATTTTTTTACTCAAAATCAAAAATTAAATAAAAATTTCGAATTTTCTTATTAGAAATCCCGGAATTCCCAAAAAAGTTTTAAAAAATCCCAAAAATGGGATTTTTTGGTTTTTTGCCTATTATATCCATACCAGGGGCGGGGTTATCGAAACCCGTTACAAAATGATTAAGAACATATTGGGTCATATAAAACAGGTCACTATAATTTGATATCGACTATGCGATTTGAGAATTTTTGCTCAAAATTGAATTTTCCATAAAAAATAGGGTTTTTTGGATGGACCTGGTCCCCTCGGTATCAACAATTTTTAGGTTTTGTTTCATTTATCGTATTTTATGTAAAGTCAGCTTTCCAAAAAGTATAAATTCTATACACATTTTCTTAGAAACTTTTTAGATAACTAAAAAAGAAAAAGATATTTTTTTCCCAAAAAAATGACAAAAAATTGCCTTTTTTAATTTTTTAAATTAAAATGCCTATAACTTTGGACTCAGTCATGATTTTTACATAATTCTTTCACTGCTTGATATATAAACTTGTTGTTAAGCGAATAAAAAAAAACTAAAGTAAGGACGGTAAAAATTTTAAAATTTTAATTTTCAAATGCGAATATCTCCTAAAGTATAAGAGATAATTTACCGTTACGACGACATTTTTTATAGTGTTCGATGAGGAGATTCTACATACGAAATTTTTGAAGAAATAGGATCGTTTTAAAAATTTAACATAGCCGAGGTGTCCTAATTTGAGGACCCCCCGCCGGGCCCCTGGTTGGCCTATAAGATCCAAATTCAAAACCTAAACTCGACAACACCTCCTCTTTGTGCATACCAAATTTCATTAAAATCGGATTAACCGTTTAGAAGTTACCGAATTATTTCCCTCTTTTTTTTTCCTATACCACTGTGCGTTGTTTTTGTAAATTATGCTCTTGTTTTGCATTTGTTTTTATACCCTTCACCTTCGTGAGAAGGGTATATATAAGTTTGTCATTCCGTTTGTAATTTCTATAATATAATTTTCCGACCCCATAAAGTATATATATTCTGGATCCTTATAGGTAGCGGAGTTGATTAAGCTATGTCCGTCTGTCTGTCTGTCTGTCCGTCTGTCTGTCTGTCTGTCTGTCTGTCTGTCCGTCTGTGTGTTTGTTGAAATCAGTTTTTAGAGGACCCCATATATCGGCGAGATCCAAATCTTCAATAATTCTGTTAGACATGCTTTCGAGAAGATCGCTATTTAAAATCAGCAAAATCGGTCCATAAATACCGGAGATATGAGCAAAAATCCGAGACAACCTCTGAAAATTTCATAAAAAAGACAATGCTTTCATGCTTTGATATACGCAACAACAACAACACTGCTTATTCATTTAGTATTTCGTTTCATGTGTTTGGATGGCTGTGTGTTTCATTGCCTTGTGTATATTGTTTTTGTTTCTTGGTGCATTCAGTTTCGTATGTTTGGATGTCTGTTGGTTTCATTGCGTTGTGTATTTTGTTTTTGCTTTTTTTTTGGAGTATTTCGTTTCGTATGTTTCATTGCCTTGTTATACCCTCCACCACCATCAGTGGTGATAGAGGGTATATATAAGTTTGTCGTTCCGTGTGTAACACCAAGAAATATTCATCTAAGACCCAACAAAGTATATATATTCTGGGTCCTTATGAAATTCTGAGTCGATTTAGCTATGTCCGTCTGTCCGTCTGTCTGTCTGTCTGTGTAAAACACGCTCACGTTAAAACTAAGCAAAGGAAATCAACCAAATTCACCCAAAATATTTATTATTATCCTAAGCAGTTTGATATTGAAAATCAGCAAAATCGGTTCACAACGTAAAAAGTTATGAGTAAAAATTTCAGACTACCTCGAAAAAAAAATACGTTTTTTTCATAATTCTTTTGAAGTTTTCTCAGAAACTACCAAAGATATTTCGATGAATTTTGTCACACATTATTTTTTCATGGCAGTGATCAATTATGTTAAAAATCTTTAGAATCGATCCAATATTTCCCATAGCCCCCATACAAAGGTATATATTCCCGGAAATTAGTTTATCGTTAATAACTCCCTCAAATATATCGGTATCAACACAAAATTTTGTACATGCAAATATAATATGAACAGAAATCATACTGTTAACGTAGGTCCTCAGTCGGTCCACAATTGGTCATAGCTCTCATACAAGGTCCACTTCCGAAAATCACCTAAACGGACATATTTCAATGATGAATAAAGCTATTTTGATAAAATTCGAGTTAAATATGTTTTGTGTACATACAAATCATTCTTCCAAATTTTTTACGGATCGGTCCATTATTGGTCATAGCTCCCATATAAGGCTCACTTCCGAAAATCATTTAAAAGCTCATATTTCATTGTCATATAAAGCTATCTTGATGAAATTCGACACAAATATGCATAGACTAGAATTTTTTTCCGGATAGGTCCATATTTGGTCATAGCTCCCATATAAAGTCCCCTTCCGAAAATCACTTAAACGCATATATTTCATTGAATTATAAAGCTATCGGGATAAAATTCGACACAAATATGTTTTGTATACATACAAATCATTTTACAAACTTTTTTACGGATCGGTCCATTATTGGTCTTAGCTCCCATATAACCCCACTTTCGAAAATCACTTAAAAGCACATATTTCATTGTCAAATAAAGCTATCGTGATAAAATTCGACACAAATATGTTTTGTCTTTATATGAGTCAAAATTTTTTCCGGATAGGCTCATAATTGGTCATATCTCCCATATGAGGTCCACTTCCAAAAATCACTTAAACGAATATATTTCATTAAATTCTAACCCCCTTATTCACAAACAACATTTTTATTTTATAAAAGGTTTATAAAACAAAATTTCCATACAAAATCTAATTTATAAACCGTTTATAAAATAAAAATTTTGATTGTGAATAAGGGGGTAAAGCTATAAGGATAAAATTCGACTTGAATGTGTTTTGTGTACATATAAATCATTCTACCACTTTTTCCCCGGATCGGTTCATTATTGGTCATAGCTCCCACATAAGTCCCACTTCCGAAAATTACTTAAACGCACATATTTAATTGTCAAATAAAGTTATCTTGATAAAATTCGACACAAATATGTTTTGTCTTTATATGAATCACTCTACGAAATTTGTTCCGGATAGGCTCCCACTTACGAAAATCACTTAAACGCACATATTATAATAAAGCTATCTGGATAAAGTACGACTTGAATATGCTTTGTGAGCATATAAATCAATCTACCAAATTTTTTCCGGATTGTTCCATATATGGTAATATTTCCTTCAAAAAAATCACTTAAACGCACATATTTCATTATCAAATAAAGATATCTTGATAAATTTCTACACAAATATGTTTTGTGTAAGGTCATAGCTTCTATACATATAAAGTCCACTTCCGAAAATCACCTAAACGCACATATTTCATTAATTAATAAAACTATTGTAGTAAAATTCGACTTGAATTTTTTTTTTTTTGGCATATAAATCATTATACGAAATTTTTTCATTATCGGTTGATAATTGGTCACAACTCCCATATAAGGACCATTTCCTTATATGGGAGTTGTGACTCAAATGCACATTAACAATCAAAATTGTCGGGATAAAATTCGACATAAATGTGTATTTTGTATATATAAATCATTCTACGGATTTTTTCTTCCGGATCGGTCCATAGGTTGTCTTAGCTCACATATAAGGTATACTTCTGAAAACCACTTAATACCACTTAATTCGTAATTAAATGATTACATCCGGATAAAATTCAAAATGAGTATGTTCTGTGTACAGATAAATCATTATATTAAAATGTTATCAAACTGGCCTATTAATATACATTTTTCTCGACCTAATTAAAATTAATTTGACATATGCATAAATGTTATTACCCTCAATAAGGAAACACAAATTTTGCCAAGTTATCTAAAAATTATATAGTTAAATGGGTTTCAATAAAAAGTAGCTCGCTGGTGGAGGGTATTTAAGATTCGGCATAGCCGAATATAGCACTCTAACTTGTGTATATTGTTTTTGTTTTTTGGCGTATTCAGTTTCGTATGTTTGGATGTCTGTTGGTTTCATTGCGTTGTCTATTTTGTTTTTTGTGTATTTCGTTTCGTATGTTTGGATGTCTGTTGGTTTTACTGCCTTGTGTATTTTGTTTTTTTGTGTGTTTATTTCGTTTAGCGTTGTTGTTGTTCGTTTTGCTATTGCTATAATAATGATATAAACGGGAAAGTTAAATAAATTAAAATTTTATAGAATTGATATTTTTAAATACACTGTGGTGAAGGGTATATAAGATTCGGCACAGCCGAATATAGCACTCTTACTTGTTTAAGTTGTGTTTGCAATTTCTTTAACAAAGCGACATCAGCAACTAAATAAAATATTTGTATTTTTGATGGTCTTGTTTAGAAGTTCGTCTGCGATCGTGTAATTTGCCGAAAATCTTTGTTGTCAGAACAATACTAGCGCCGACGTCTGGTCTACGTACTTAGTAGATTATGTCCTCCAAATTAAATTAAAAATTTAAAGTATAATTGCAACTTCTATACCTATTTCAAATTTTGCATAAACATATACTGTGCTAATTTGTCGAAATGCTAAGATAAATGATTTAATAAGAATTAATAAAGTATTTTCTGATAATTGATGCAGAAATAGTATCACAATATCTTTAAAGTATTAATAAACTGATATTTAAGTAACACAGCTAAGGAAAATGAAATTGTATTATCTACAAAACTTATAATAACATCTAAACTCGTACGACGAACAATAATCGCGATATATGCAAAGATTTGATACTCATCACCTTTGACTTCTACTATCTCACCATGACTTTTAGTTCTTTATTCACATTTTCTAGATGATGTTGTATACTAGTTTTTATTTTACCTTCTTAAAATCTAAATTTTGGTCAATTTGTCGGATAATTTGGATAGATTACGTTTACAAATATTGCTGAAGTTATGAATGTAATGCTAACATCCGCTACATGGTATTATAATTTGGTCAAATATACCCAAATTTGGAACGAAATCTAAAAATCTGTACATAAAATGGGTAGAATTTTTATACCCTACACCACTTTAGTGGGGAGGGTATATTGGGTTTGTGCTGATGTTTGTAACGCTCAATAATATTGGTCCTATACCCACCTTAAAGTATACCAATCGGCTCAGAATCATTTTCTGAGTCGATTTAGCTATGTCCGTCCGTCTGTCCGTCCGTCCTTGTAATCAAACTACAGGTCGCAATTTTGAAGATAATTCAATGAAATTTGGCACATGATCTTCTATTGTCCCAGGGACGAAGCCTATTGAAAATGGTTAAGATCGGTCCATTATTTCACCTAGCCCCCATACAACTGAACCCCCCTGTAGGGCTTGTAATCCTTGTAATCAAACTACAGGTCGCAATTTTGAAGATAATTCAATGAAATTTGGTACATAATCTTCTATTGTCCTAGGGACGAAGCCTATTGAAAATGGTTTGCATCGGTCCATTATTTCACCTAGCCCCCATACAACTGAACCCCTCGAATAGGGCTTTTAAAATTTGTAATCAAACTACAGGTCGCAATTTTGGAGATAATTCAATGAAATTTGGCACATGATCTTTTATGGTATTGTAGACGAAGTCTGTTGAAAATGGTTAACATCGGTCCATTATTTCACCTAGCCCCCATACAACTGAACCCCCGAATAGGGCTTTTAAAACTTGTAATCAAACTACAGGTCGCAATTTTGAAGATAATTCAATAAAATTTGGCACATGATCTTTTATGGTACCGTAGATGAAGCCTGTTGAAAATGGTTTACATCGGTCCATTATTTCACCTAGCCCCCATACAACTGAACACGCCGAATAGGGCTTTTAAGTTCATAATTATGTTTAATATACTCATATCTCGACAAAAAGCTGCAATAACCAAGTTGTATACAAGACTTGATGACCCCCACGAATTCCATAATAATAGGTTCTCATATGACCCTACCCCTTAGGAAAAGCCCCCATCAAAATTTCACTCAAATGTCCACAATTTTATTCATAAACGGCTTAAGTATGTATATCTAAGGCAAGGTACAATTCAACTTAAATGCTTTATTATGTCAACTAAATCACATTATATTTTTGTCAAAGGTGTAGGGTATTATATGGTCGGCCTCGCCCGACTATAATTTCTTACTTGTTTAATTTAAAATTGTTTTCCAAAAAGTCAAATGTGGAGTATTTTTGAATTGCGCTAAAACGCGTTAAAAACACAGTTATTTTTTAAAATGAATATTAATTACATATATTTATTGTTGAAAATACGATAGAGTCGAAAAGAAACAAAATAGAAAACTGAAATATTTTGCCAAAATATTTTTAGTTGACCCAGTTTGCTTGGTATTGAAAATGCGAAATATCGGTCAACGATTTCACCTAGCCCCCATATTATGCCATATTCAAAAACTTACTATATTGCTTAAAAAAGCATGTATAGCGATGAAATTCAATATAAAAAAGTTTTATTGGAAATGTATTTGACAAAGTTTATGAGAATCGGTATATAATTGACTCTATCCCTCATAAAAAGTCTCCTCAGAACATGACTTTAAAGCTCATAATGTACAGCAATATAGCAACAAAATTCAACATAATCAAGTTTTAAAGGAACTAAAATATCTCTGTCAGATTTTATGAGAATTGGTCCATAATTGACCATACGTCTCATATAAGATCCCCTACAGAAAATTACTTTAACGCTCATAACTGTTTTCATAATACCAGTTTAGCGACGAAATTTAACATAGTTACAAGTTCCACTTCAGAAAATTAATTTGTTATTTTAATGTCCAAATGAAAACATGAAACAAATAAAAATAATTTTATTTACTTTTTTCTTAATTTGGTTATTTTTTATTCGAATTTTGGTTAGAAAAATCATTTTGTTGTGGCAACACTGCAATACTTGTACAAAATTTTATATGGATATTTTAATTTAGTAATGAGTTGTGTGGTTTTAAGTTAAAATTTTACAGTAGTATTTCCCTGTATATGAGCAATACTTGTGCCGAACTTTATATGGATATCTTAATTTAGCAATGAGTTATGTGTGTTGAAGTGATTTTCGGGAGGGGAGCTATGACCAGTTATGGACCGATCGGAAAAAAATTTCTCAGTAATATTTCCGTGCATATAGGCAATACTTGTACCAAACGTTATATGGAAATCTAAATTTAGTAATGAGTTATGCGCGTGTAAGTGATTTTCGGGAGTGGACCTTGTATGAGAGCTAAGACCAATTATGGACCGATCAAAAAAACCTTTCATAGTAATATTTCTGTATATAAAAGCAATACGTGTATATGTATATGGGCAACACTTGTGCCGAACTTTATATGGATATCTTAATTTAGTAATGAGTTATGTGTGTTTAAGTGATTTTCGGGAGGGGACCTTGTATGGGAGCTATGACCAGTTATGGACCGATCGGAAAAAAATTTCTCAGTAATATTTCCGTGCATATATGCAATACTTGTACCAAACGTTATATGGAAATCTTAATTTAGTAATGAGTTATGCGCGTTTAAGTTATTTTCGGGAGGGGACCTGTATGGGAACTTAGGAAAATTATATTATTTCGTTTTATCGTTAGCGTATTTTACACAGACAGACGGACATAGCTAAATCGACTCAGAATTTGATAAGGACCCAGAATATATATACTTTGTTGGGTCTCAGATGAATATTTCTTGGTGTTACACACGGAAGGACAAAGTTGTATACATATAGTAGGGATATGATATAGGCGAAACTGAAGGGGTTGTCAAACAAAATTTGTTGTTCTCTTCACACAGACGAGTTCTGAGAGAATAAAACACGCTTGAGAGAACAAAACGCACTCACAAAACTTCAAATTTTCTTCGCGAAATTGTGAGGATATTAGCACTTAATAGTTTTTCTTATCACTTAAACTTAATATTTATTATTTTTTCTTACACTTTTAATGTATTTAAACCCCCGAAAATAATTTATATTTTACAAACGAAAAAAAAAATATTTTTTATTCATTGACATTTCATTTTATTTAAAACTGAAAAAAGAAAAGTATTTCACATACATTTTTTCTTTTTCCATTAGTGCAGATAAAAATAAGAAAAACACGTGTTTATAATATGTCTTAAGATGAAATATCTTCTGAAAAAAATTAAGTAACTAATATTTTCATTCACTAGTATATGAAATCCCAGTAATAACATACAAAAAATAACGTATCAAAAATAAGTTTATTATTTAGTACCTTTTGAACAACTGTGTTTATTTTCGTGCTTCTACTAATACATTCTCACCAGTTAGGTTTTTGACAGGGGACTTAGGTCTTTGACAATCCCTTTCGCCTATATGCTACTATATGGTTGTATATACCCTCTATCACCACTGATGGTGGTGGAGGGTACAAAAACTAAAATTTCCAGAAAGTACAAAACTCTTCACTTTATTAATATTGTTAACATCACTTATGCGCGTTTTTATTTCTTTCTCAAACATTGGCAACCTTATTTATACCCTACACCACCATAGTGGGGTAGGGTGTGCTGATGTTTGTAACCTTGTGCGTGTTTTCCGGCCCACCGACGAAGCCTATTAAAAATTGTTGAAATCGGTCCATTATTTCACCCAGCCCCCATACAACCCTACCCCCCGAAAAGGGCTTTTGAGTTCATAATTATGTTAAATATTGTAGTATCTCTACAAAAATCGGCAAAACTTTGTTCTATACACGTCTTAATAATACTACAGATTTTCGTAATTATCGGACTTTATTTGACCCTAGCCCCCATACAAAGTCCCCTTCCTAAAATGACTTATAAGTCAACAATTCACTAATAAACACTAGTATTACGATGAAATCCAGCGTACATAACTCTAATGTAAACGTTAAGCCGTGTACCAAAATTTATAAGGATAGGCCCATATTTACCCCTGCCCCCATATAACCCCTCTTTTAAAAAATCACTTTTTTTCAATAAATTGTTAAAATATTTCGGAATTGAGGTAAACAACTTAAATGCTTTGTTATTAAAAATAATCCACATTTTTAACATACTCAGTGGTGTAGGGTATCATATGGTCGGTCATGCCCGACAATACTTTCCTACTTGTTTTCGTTTTGTTTTTTCTTTACTTTTCTTCTTTACCAAACTTGTCATTATATTGAGACAATAATGCTCATGTGAAAAATGAATGCAAGACAGATGATCATTATAACCTACACCACTTCATTGGGGAGGGTATATTGGGTTTGTGCTAATGTTTGTAACGCACAATAATATTGGTCCTATACCCACCTTAAAGTATACCAATCGGCTCAGAATCACTTTCTGAGTCGATTTAGCTATGTCCGTCCGTCCGTCCGTCCATGTAAACCTTGTAATCAAACTACAGGTCGCAATTTTGAAGATAATTCAATGAAATTTGGTACATGATCTTCTATTATCCCAGGGACGAAGCCCATTGAAAATGGTTAACATCGGTCCATTATTTCACCTAATTCAATGTAATTTGGCACACATACAACTGAACCCGCTGAATAGGGCTTTTAAGTTCATAATTATGTTTAATATACTCATATCTCGACAAAAAGCTGCAAAAACCAAGTTCTATACAAGATTTCATGACCCTCACGAATTCCATAATAATAGGTCCTCATATGACCCTAGCCCCTATGAAAAGCCCCCATCAAAATTTCACTTAAATGTCCACAATTTTATTCAACAATAAACGGCTTAAGTATGTATATCTGAGGCAAGGTACAATTCAATTTAAATGCTTTATTATGGCACATAAATCACATTATATTTTTGTCAAAGGTGCAGGGTATTATATGGTCGGCCTTGCCCGACTATAATTTCTTACTTGTTTTGTTTTCAAAATATGAGTTTTTTATACCCTGCACCACCATCAGTGGTGATAGAGGGTAAATATAACTTTGTCATTCTGCGTGTAACACCAAGAAATATTCATCTGACACCCAAGTATATATATTCTTGATCCTTGTGAAATTCTGAGTCGATTTAGCTATGTCCATCCGTCTGTCTGTGTAAAACACGCTCACGTTGAAACCAATCAATAGAAATTCACCCAAAATATTCCTTATTATCCAGTATGGTATTGAAAATCAGTAAAATCGGTTCACGACGTAAAAAGTTGAGAGTAAAAATTTCAGACTACCTCGAAAAAAATAACGTTTTTTTTTTTCAATTCATAAGTAGTTTTCTCAGAAACTACGAAAGATATTTCGATGAATGTTGTCACACATTATTTTTTTGTGCCAGGGATCAAGTATGTTCAAACTCATAATAATTGATCCAATATTTCCCATAGCCCCCATACAAAGGGGTATATTCCTGGAAATTAGTTTACCGTTAATAACTCCCTCAAATATATCGGTAGCAACACAAAATTTTGTACATATAAATATAATATAAATAGAAATCATACTACTAACGTAGATCTCAGTCGGTCCAAAATTGGTCATAGCTCCATTATAAGGTCCACCTCCAAAAATCAAATAAACGGACATAATTCATTGATAAATAAAGCTTTTGTGATAAAATTTGAGCTGAATATGTTCTGTGTACTTACAAATCATTCTACCAAATTTATTGGTCATAGCTCCTATATAAAGTCCACTTCCGAAAATCACTTAAACGCACATATTTTATTAATTAATAAATCTATTGGAGTAATATTCGACTTGATTTTTTTTTTGCATATAAATCATTATACGAAAATTTTCTTGATCGGTCCATAATTGGTCACAACTCCCATATAAAGATCATTTCCGAAAATTACTTAATCGCACATTGACAATCAAAGTCATCGGGATAAAATTCGACATAAATGTGTATTTTGTATATATAAATCATTTTACGGAATTTTACTTCTGAAAATCACTCGATACCGCTTAATTCATTATTAAATGATTATATCCAGATAAAATTCAACATGAGTATGTTTGTATATAGATAAATCATTATATTAAAATGTTTGCAACTGGCCTATTAATATAAAATTTTATGAACCTAATCAAAATTAGTTCTACATATGCATAAATGTTAGTACGCTCACTACGGAAACAACAATTTTGTGAAGTTATCTAAATATTAGATAGTTAAATGGGTTTTAATAAAAAGTAGCTTCCTGGTGGAGGGTATTTAAGATTCGGCACAGCCGAATATAGCACTGAAACTTGTTAGTATACAGTAAATGTCAAACTCCATACAAACACACTGACAGAAAAATATAAAACTGTTACCATATTAATTCGCTTAACAATGAGAGCAAACAATATAAAAAACTGTTTTTTGTGTCAAAAAAATCATATATTTATACCCTCCACCACCATCAGTGGTGATAGAGGGTATATATGAGTTTGTCATTCTGTGTGTAACACAAAGAAATATTGTTCTGAGTCCCAACAAAGTATATATATTCTTGGTTCTTATGAAATTCTGAGTCGATTTAGCTATGTCCGTCTGTCCGTCCGTCCGTCCGTCTGCCAGTGTAAAACACGCTCACGTTAAGACGAAGCAATGGAAATTACACTTTGGTATTGAAAATGAGCAAAATCGGTTCACAAAGTTATGAATCAAAATTTAAAACAACTCCGAAAAAAATAAGCATTTTTATACATTCTGATGTAATTTTCTCGAAAACTATGGAAGATAATTTCATGAAAATCATCACACACTTGTTTCTACGCAAGATCTTGATTCCTGCTGAAAATTTCCAGAATCGGTCCATAATTTCATATACCTCCCATACAAAATTACATATTCCCGGAAAATGAGTATTTTGTTAATAACTTTCGTCAGAATGTTTCACAAAATTTTACAGCTTAAAATTTTATCTGAATAGAATTCATTGAGAGAAAAAATTTTATAGATGGGTTCATAATTGGTCATAGCTCCCGTACAAGGTCCCCTCCCGAAAATCACTTAAACGCACATAACTCATTACTAAATTAAGATATCCATATAAAATTTGGTACAAGTATTGCTCTCACATACAGAAATATTAATATGCAATTTTTTTCCGATCGGTCCATAACTGGTCATAGCTCCCATACAAGGACTCCTCCCGAAAATCACTTAAACGCACATAACTCATTACAAAATATTGATATCCATACATTTAGCACAAATATTGCTCTTATATACATAAATTACACTATAAAACTGTTTTACGATCTGTCCATAATTGGTCATAGCTCCCATACAAGGTCCCTTTACGAAAATCTCTTTAACGCCCATTACTCATTACCAAATAAAGCTTTTGATACAAAATTTGGCACAAATATTAGTTTGGTATACAAAAATTCTATTTCAAGATTTTTTACGATCGGTCCATAACATGGGTGCGGTCGGTCCTATGCAAGGTTCCCTTCAGAAAATCACTTGAACACACATTACTTATTACTAAAATACGATATACATACAAAATTTTACTGAAATATAGCTTTTATGAACAGAAATTTTGCTTAAAGAATTTTTTACGATCGGTCTATAATTGGTCATATCTCCCATACTAGGTCCTGCCCCTAAAAGCGCTTTAACCGTATTTAACTAGTTGCATTATCAATTTGTGTAGAACAAAGTTATATATATGTATTTTGAAAATCCTTAAATCTTTCACACACCTGCATACATGCACATTATAAAATATCGTTAAAGCATATTTTAGGGCGCTATAAAAATATGAAAGAAAATGTAATGTTCAATAAATTTTGGAATTGTAACAGATTTAAGCTGTTTAAATCTTGGGGTTTTTCTATTTAAGACATGAGAAAACTTATTTCTACAAATATTAGATCAATTAAAAAAGTATTAATATTTATATTAATACTTTTTTATGTTGGTATTTTCTAAATTGAATAAGCGAAAAGCATATTTTCAAAGATAGTTTTTAATTAATATTAAAGTTTTTCTGCATATTTAGCATAATGGTATTAGTGGAAGATCTAAACAAGTTTGAAACTAATTCACATAGAAGCTTGTTGGCAAATTGGATCCAAAGTTTTTAGGAAAGGTCTTAAATGAAATGGAGATGACTGCCTTATATGTATATATATTTATACTTCAGACTACACTACACTACACTATATATATATATATATATATATATATATATGTATATATATATATATATATATATATATATATATATATATATATATATATATATATATATATATATATATATGTATTTATACTTCAGACTACACTATAGACTAGACTATAGACTACACTATAGACTAGACTATAGACTAAACTATAGACTACACTATAGACTAGATTATAGACCAGACTATCGACCAGACTACAGACTATATTATATATTAGACTATCGACCAGAAAATAGACTAGATTATCGACCGAATATAGACTAGACTATAGACTATGTTATAGATTACACTATATACTAGACTATCGACCAGACAATAGACTGTTATAGACTGGAATATAAAATAGACCTTCGGCTAGACTATAACGAAAGTCTTGTCTATAGACTAGATGATAAGACTACGCTAGGCTCTAAACTAGAATATATGCTAGTTTATAGACTGGGGAATAGAGTATATGCCTTTATTCTAGGCTATAGTCGAGTCTATAGTCTGGCCTATTTTATAGTCCAGTCTATACATCGTTAGTCTTTATCTGTTTCTAGTAAAGAATTTTAATTAACCTTTGTATAAAATTATCGTTTATTTACTGTATTATATTTTTTATAGAGTGACCACGGATAGAACTTAGCGAGTCATATAAAATCCCTCCACAAAAGTACTTGGGCCAAAATAGAAAAAACTTCTATAACATAACCAGAGAATCAAACCTCAACTTCGAACAGATCTGTTGCAAACATGCTCCAGACTAAAATAGCCATTAATATTAACAATGAAGTTTTACTGAAATCCTGTGTAGAGCTCTGTTCTGTGAATGGAAGACCATTTTCTATTGTGGAGGACTCAGGATTTCGTAGCATTGTAGACCTAATTATACAAAAATTAGATATGACTTTGAATCGTCGGGTCGTTAAAGATCAAGTACTTCGGAAATATAATTTCTAATGAGATTAGTGGCAAATTACTATCTCTTAAAATTGATGGCCTCACTCATTTGAATAGAGCAATTCTCGGTTAGTATTTCTAAATTATATATACTAAGACTCTGATTTGCGTCGTTTTTTAACTATTTTCGATTCTATTTTTTAGATTTGCACTGTAATAATTTTATTGGCGTCGTAGCACGAAATTTACTTTTGTTTTGAAATAAACATTTATTTATTAATTTTTGTTATTTTGAGTACAATTTAGTCCAAAAGTATTTAATATATTTGTATTGCGTTCCTATCTATGACATATATCGGGGTCTTAGTAAACATTTTAAAACTCATGTACACAAAGCTGAATTGTTTGTTATGTTAAGGTATCGATGTGCAGTATATTAAGAATAAAACAAGTAAGAAATTATAAAGCCCGGGGGGTTCAGTTGTATGGGGGCTAGGTGAAATAATGGACCGATGTTAACCATTTTCAACAAGCTTCGTCTACGATACCATAAAAGATCATGTGCCAAATTTCATTGAATTATCTCCAAAATTGCGACCTGTAGTTTGATTACAAATTTTAAAAGCCCTATTCGAGGGGTTCAGTTGTATGGGGGCTAGGTGAAATAATGGACCGATGCAAACCATTTTCAACAGGCTTCATCTTCGGTACCATAAAAGATCATGTGCCAAATTTCATTGAATTATCTCCAAAATTGCGACCTGTAGTTTGATTACAAGTTTTAAAAGCCCTATTCGAGGGGTTCAGTTGTATGGGGGCTAGGTGAAATAATGGACCGATGTTAACCATTTTCAATAGGCTTCGTCCCTAGGACAATAGAAGATCATGTACCAAATTTCATTGAATTATCTTCAAAACTGCGACCTGTAGTTTGATTACAAAGATTACAAGCCCTATTGGGGGGTTCAGTTGTATGGGGGCTAGGTGAAATAATGGACCGATCTTAACCATTTTCAATATGCTTCGTCCCTGTGACAATAGAAGATTATGTACCAAATTTCATTGAATTATCTTCAAAATTGCGACCTGTAGTTTGATTACAAGGTTTACATGGACGGACAGACGGACGGACATAGCTAAATCGACTCAGAAAATGATTCTGAGCCGATTGGTATACTTTAAGGTGGGTATAGGACCAATATTATTGTGCGTTACAAACATCAGCACAAACCCAATATACCCTCCCCACTAAAGTGGTGTAGGGTATAAAAATTGTTCTTCGGACTTTAGCTGTGGCAGAATTATTCGAACGCCACACAGTTGAATATCTCAAAGACGTTATTCTAACCACCCTCAAGAAATACAAGACATCAGCAGACCAAATTTATACATGCATGTGCTTCGATAATAAACGAAAATGTAACTGAATTAGAAGACGAGGTGATAAATGAAGAATTTGACGACACTTTGAATGATTTTAAATTAAATACAAGTAAGAAATTATAGTCGGGCGAGGCCGACCATATAATACCCTACACCTTTGACAAAAATATAATGTGATTTAGTTGACATAATAAAGCATTTAAGTTGAATTGTACCTTGCCTTAGATATACATACTTAAGCCGTTTATGAATAAAATTGTGGACATTTAAGTGAAATTTTGATGGGGGCTTTTCCTAAGGGGTAGGGTCATATGAGAACCTATTATTATGGAATTCGTGGGGGTCATCAAGTCTTGTATACAACTTGGTTATTGCAGCTTTTTGTCGAGATATGAGTATATTAAACATAATTATGAACTTAAAAGCCCTATTCGGCGTGTTCAGTTGTATGGGGGCTAGGTGAAATAATGGACCGATGTAAACCATTTTCAACAGGCTTCATCTACGGTACCATAAAAGATCATGTGCCAAATTTCATTGAATTATCTTCAAAATTGCGACCTGTAGTTTGATTACAAGTTTTAAAAGCCCTATTCGGGGGTTCAGTTGTATGGGGGCTAGGTGAAATAATGGACCGATGTTAACCATTTTCAACAGACTTCGTCTACAATACCATAAAAGATCATGTGCCAAATTTCATTGAATTATCTCCAAAATTGCGACCTGTAGTTTGATTACAAATTTTAAAAGCCCTATTCGAGGGGTTCAGTTGTATGGGGGCTAGGTGAAATAATGGACCGATGCAAACCATTTTCAACAGGCTTCATCTACGGTACCATAAAAGATCATGTGCCAAATTTCATTGAATTATCTCCAAAATAGCGACCTGTAGTTTGATTACAAGTTTTAAAAGCCCTATTCGAGGGGTTCAGTTGTATGGGGGCTAGGTGAAATAATGGACCGATGTTAACCATTTTCAATAGGCTTCGTCCCTAGGACAATAGAAGATTATGTACCAAATTTCATTGAATTATCTTCAAAATTGCGACCTGTAGTTTGATTACAAGGATTACAAGCCCTATAGGGGGGTTCAGTTGTATGGGGGCTAGGTGAAATAATGGACCGATCTTAACCATTTTCAATAGGCTTCGTCCCTGGGACAATGGAAGATCATGTACCAAATTTCATTGAATTATCTTCAAAATTGCGACCTGTAGTTTGATTACAAGGTTTACATGGACGGACGGACAGACGGACGGACATAGCTAAATCGACTCAGAAAATGATTCTGAGCCGATTGGTATACTTTAAGGTGGGTATAGGACCAATATTATTGAGCGTTACAAACATCAGCACAAACCCAATATACCCTCCCCACTAAAGTGGTGTAGGGTATAACAAGATATATAGGTAAGTTTTTTAGTACTATCCATGAAATCTATTGTTGAAGCTGTGAATTATTTTTTATCTACAAAAGATTTTTTATTTGAAAATAAAACTTTACCCACTCTACTTTAGTTTTTTGTTTTCAATCGAAGCCGAACTTTATGTTATTTAATGAAAAATATGCATTTAGGATTAAAAAGTAACAAATATATAACATTCAAAAACAAGTTGCCATCAAAATATTAACATAGGAGAGATTTTTTTAAAAACGGTATTTAATTGGGTTTGAATAAATTAGGGATTGAAATTTTCAGAACGTTTAAATGTGGACCGATTTTCTCAATTTTTAATAGCAATCAAATATTTAAACATAAATTTTCTATATGATACCCTACACCAGCTATTAATATTTAATGTGATTTATATTTATACCACCATCAACAAAGATGGGGGTATATTGTTTATGTCATTTCGTTTGTAACACATCGAAATATTTATCATAAAAGTATATATTCTGGATCCTTATTAAATTCTAAGACGATCTAGCTATGTCCGTCCGTCTGTCTATCTGTCTGTCGGTTTAAAACACGATAGAGTCCAAATGGAAGTAGCTAGCGGGCTGAAATTTTGCACAGATTGATGCAGTTTGTTTGGTATTGAAATTGGGCAATATCGGTCCACGAATTCGCCTAGTCCCCATATAAGGTCCCCTTCACAAAATGACTTTAACGCTCATAACTGACTAAAAGAAGCATCTAAAGCGATGAAATTCGACATGGAACCTAAATCGCTCTCTAAAATTTTATAAGGATCGGTCCATAATTGACCCTACTTCCCATATAAGGTCCCCTTCAGAAAACGACTTTAACGCTCATAACTGCCTTAAGGAAGTACCTATAGCGATGGAATTCGACATGAGCATATTTTATAGGAACCTTAATATGATTGTAAAATTTTATAAGGATCGCTTAATAATTGACCCTATCCCCCATTAAGGTCCCTTTCAGAAAATGAACTTAACGCTCATAACTGACTAAAAGAAGCAGCTATAGCGATGAAATTCGACATTAACATATTTGATAGCAACCTTAACACCTTCGCAAAATTTTATAAGGATCGGTCCATAATTGACCCTACCCCCCATATAAGGTGCCCTTCAGAAAATGACTTTAACGCTCGAAACTGTCTAAAAGAAGCATCTATAGCGACGAAATTCGACATGAACATATTTTATAGGAACCTTAATATCATTGTAAAATTTTATAAGGATCGGTCCATAATTGACCCTATCCCCCATATAAGGTCCCCTTAAGAAAATGACTTTAACGCTCATAACTGTCTAAAAGAAGCATCTATAGCGATGTAATTCGATATGAACATATTTTACAGGAACCTAAATCGTTTTGTAAAATTTTATAAGGATCGGTTTATAATTCATCCTACCCCCATATAAAGCCCCCTTCAGAAAATGGCTTTGACGCTCATTACTGCATAAACTAAAATCGTTCTAGAATACTAAACTTCATTACAATAACAGTGCTAATAAATGAATTGCGGATATTCAAGTCTCTTTCTGAGGGGGGTTTTGTGTGGGGGCTAGGGTCAAATGAAGTCCGATCATTTCGAAATTCGGCAAGGTCATCATTGTATTGTATAAAACTTAGTTGTGCGAACTTTCATCAAGATATATTTACATTACACATAATTATGAGCTCAAAAGCCCTTTTCGGGGGGTTCAGTTGTATGGGGGCTAGGTGAAATAATGGACCGATTTTAACCATTTTCAATAGGCTTAGTCCTTGGGTCAAAACAAACACGTATTCCAAATTTCATCGAATTATCTTGAAAATTGAAATACCTGTACTTTGATAACAACGTTTACATGGACACACGGACGGTCGGACGGACATCGTTAAATCGACTCAGAAAGTGATTCTGAGTTGATCGGTATACTTTAAGGTGGGTATAGTTACAAACATCAGCACAAACGCATAATACCCTTCCCACTATAGTGGTGTAGGGTATAATGAACAACAACAGCGCTAAACGAAATAACCACACAAAAAACAAAATACACAAGGCAGTAAAACCAACAGCATCCAAACATACGAAAATGAATACATCAAGAAACAAAAACATTCGTAATTCAGCTCTGGGTGGAGGAAGATCGTCGTGCGTCGTTGCCATTATCGCTTAAGGGTAATCAGGCCGTCCTTTTTGCTCTGCCTTCGAGAGTTTTGCGTTTCAAACAGCATTGGCCAATGTGTGACGTCAGATAACTGTACCGAGTTACAGTTTTTCTTGAGGTGCATATTTGGCCATGTGCATTCGTGTTAACTTAACCTAAGTTTTTAATTTTAATTGGAACATATGAGCTAGTTTCTAGCTAGAATTGGTGATGGCGTTGTATAATTTTAATTACTGGCCAAATAAATCTTAGTTTCGAATACTAAGAAACTTAAAGAACAAACAAACAAACAAGAAACAAAAACAATATACACAACGCAATGAAACCAAGTCCTCTTTTACATTGAGACTTTTTCCCCCTGGGCTTTTTTCAATTTTCTTTTAAATGCCCTTCGTAAAATCTTGAATGTTTACATTGACACTTTTAAGGCGTGCTTGCTTTTTGAAATTATGAGTGTAAGAGTTGCCATTTTTTATAATTCTTAATTTATTTTTTTAGATATTTTATAAATGAATAAATATATTTCTTTAATATTTGTTATACTAAATATTGTTTTAATTATTTAAGTAAATATTTATATAAAAAAAATTTATGAAAAAAATACTAAAATACTTTAAAATACATATTTTTGCTACTATTAGCTGTATGTTTTAGTTCTTCTTATAGTTATTTATATTTTATTAAAGATATAATAACATTTTAATACTCATAACATATGAAAAAATAAATTATTTTTAAATTAATTGAAATATGTAAAAAATTTAATTATTGCAAATGGCAACACTAATTCATGTGTGAGAGTAGTCGCACACGATTTATCGGCATTTTGCCGATATTTTACCTTCAAAATAGTAAAGTGCCGATTTCCCGATTTTTTACCCAATCGAACAAATTAACGAATTTATTATAACTTTACATAAGCAAAAATTACATGGAGCTTTTAAAACAATTGGGAAAGGAAAATTTACAGTACGGTAGAACACAATTTGCTCCATCACCAATGTCAATTGGATCGATTATGAAAAGGAAACACAATTTATGTATGAAAATCCTGAATAGGTTCTAAAAGTCTGAGCTAAGGGTGCTAAAATTGTTAAGAAATTTTTTATGGTTCGAAAATAAATTTACACATTTTTGTGGAAAAGTTAAAAAATTTGGAGAAAATTTCCCATTATAAAAATGTACTCAGCAAAATCTTTACCTATCCGATTTTTGTTCGACGATAACCAATAACAAATGTGATAACCCCACTTTCCTGGATTTAAAATCGGCTTTGCAGTAATTTTCTGTGTTTATTAGTCTATTCTATTTGATCGTGCAGTTTGGAATTTAAAAATTTAAAAAACAATATTTTTTCAAAAAACTTCTAATACTGACTAGGATTAGAACCACTAACTAATTCCATATTAGACACACGCTCTAGACAATTGGTTACAAATCCTATTGTAAAAATTAATTAATATTGTTGATAACGATCACTCACTGTCAAGTGATGTATGAAATAACTACATCATGTATGATGTATGGAATAACTACCTACATCACTCATAACCAAAATTTGAACATTTTTTACAGGGTAAATATATAGTAATCCACAAATAATTATACATTTACATTTTTCTGCAAAAGTGATACAAATTCTAATAGATTTTATTCCAGTAAACCAAAGTTTCGGTGTACCCTTACAAAGAGTTCTTTTATTAGACCTATTCTGAATAAAAATTCCCTGAGTTATGCATATACAATAAAACAAACAATAAACAATATTGTGATTTTTTAATTTATTTGTGTTATGTTTCTTTTGTACAAAATAGTGTTTCTTTCAATTTTCGATTTATTGTTGATTTTTAAAACGTAAGTGCCGATAAATGCCGATTTTTTGGGAAAAAATTGCCGATATTTCTACAAATTTATCTGGCAGCCCTGTGTGAGAGCAGAATAGAAAAAAACAACTAGCAAAATCACGAACATGAAGGAAAGCAATGTCGAAAAAACCCCTCAGATTATGATTCGTTTGTGTCTTTCTACTTCCCTTTCTACTTCCCTTTCTTCTATCCCCCTTTGCCAAAAAACTCGACACGCTTGCGTGCTCACCCCTGAGAAAAAGTCTCAATGTAAAAGTGGAACAACAGACATCCAAACCAGCGTTTAAATCAGAGTTTAAATATTAGTAGATGCTTTTATATTTTTATTTTTGACTTTGCAATAAATATGCATTTACCTCATATTTAAAACAAGTAAGAAATTATAGTCGGGCGAGGCCGACCATATAATACCCTACACCTTTGACAAAAATATAATGTGATTTAGTTGACATAATAAAGCATTTAAGTTGAATTGTACCTTGCCTTAGATATACATACTTAAGCCGTTTATGAATAAAATTGTGGACATTTAAGTGAAATTTTGATGGGGGCTTTTCCTAAGGGGTAGGGTCATATGAGAACCTATTATTATGGAATTCGTGGGGGTCATCAAGTCTTGTATACAACTTGGTTATTGCAGCTTTTTGTCGAGATATGAGTATATTAAACATAATTATGAACTTAAAAGCCCTATTCGGCGTGTTCATTTGTATGGGGGCTAGGTGAAATAATGGACCGATGTAAACCATTTTCAACAGGCTTCATCTACGGTACCATAAAAGATCATGTGCCAAATTTCATTGAATTATCTTCAAAATTGCGACCTGTAGTTTGATTACAAGTTTTAAAAGCCCTATTCGGGGGTTCAGTTGTATGGGGGCTAGGTGAAATAATGGACCGATGTTAACCATTTTCAACAGACTTCGTCTACAATACCATAAAAGATCATGTGCCAAATTTCATTGAATTATCTCCAAAATTGCGACCTGTAGTTTGATTACAAATTTTAAAAGCCCTATTCGAGGGGTTCAGTTGTATGGGGGCTAGGTGAAATAATGGACCGATGCAAACCATTTTCAACAGGCTTCATCTACGGTACCATAAAAGATCATGTGCCAAATTTCATTGAATTATCTCCAAAATAGCGACCTGTAGTTTGATTACAAGTTTTAAAAGCCCTATTCGAGGGGTTCAGTTGTATGGGGGCTAGGTGAAATAATGGACCGATGTTAACCATTTTCAATAGGCTTCGTCCCTAGGACAATAGAAGATTATGTACCAAATTTCATTGAATTATCTTCAAAACTGCGACCTGTAGTTTGATTACAAGGATTACAAGCCCTATAGGGGGGTTCAGTTGTATGGGGGCTAGGTGAAATAATGGACCGATCTTAACCATTTTCAAAAGGCTTCGTCCCTGGGACAATAGAAGATCATGTGCCAAATTTCATTGAATTATCTTCAAAATTGCGACCTGTAGTTTGATTACAAGGTTTACATGGACGGACTGACGGACGGACGGACGGACAGACGGACGGACATAGCTAAATCGACTCAGAAAATGATTCTGAGCCGATTGGTATACTTTAAGGTGGGTATAGGACCAATATTATTGAGCGTTACAAACATCAGCACAAACCCAATATACCCTCCCCACTAAAGTGGTGTAGGGTATAAATATGCATATTTAAAAAATGGTTCTGTTCAAAATATTTCTAGTATTTTTGCTAAAAATATTTACCCATACAAACTATTGCATATTACAGCTTACAGACAAATATAAAATGTTTTCACTTACAATATATTACGCAGCAACTCGCTAACATATTTATAATACCCACATATATTTCATATGGCTTGCCTATAATATTAAAATATTTTCCTACACAAATTATTCGCAGTCAACAATATTGAAGCCATGCGAGCAGTAATATACGAACATGAAATGTACGCAAGCAGAGCATATACATATGTGCCGACGAAAACACGAAACAAAACGATAGTCGCGACTATCAGGTTACAATATTTTTACTATCAAACTTAAATATTATTTACTATAGGAAATGACTTATGGTCTAAAATTTAACATTTCATGTTGAACTTGAGAAATTATAAAATGTGAAAAATGTATGCAAGATATAACCAAATTTTATTTAGAAAACAAGTTAGAGTGCTATATTCGGCTGAGCCGAATCTTAAATACCCCCCACCAGCAACTTTTGTATTAATACATTTCTAATTAATAAAATATTCGTAGAAATAAGTTTTCTCATGTCTTAAATAGAAAAATCCCAAGATTTAAACAGCTTAAATCTACTACAATTCCAAGATTTATTGAACATTAGAAACGCCACTTTCTTTTAAATTTTTATAGCGCCCTAAGATATGCTTTAGCTATATTCAGTATTTGCATGTATGCATGTGTGTGAAAGATTTAAGGATTTTCAAAATACATACATATATAGTTTTGTTCTACACAAATTGATAATGCAAATAGTTAAATACGGTTAAAGCGCTTTTAGGGGCAGGACATAGTATGAGAGATATGACCAAATATAGACCGATCGTAAAAAATTCTTTAAGCAAAATTTCTGTACATAAAAACTATATTTCAGTCAAATTTTGTATCTATATCGTAATTTAGTAATAAGTAATGTGCGTTTTCGTGATTTTCTGAAGGGAACCTTGTATGGGACCCACCGCACCCATGTTATGAACCTATCGAGAAAAAATCTTGAAATATAATTTTTGTATACAAAACTATTATTTGTGCCAAATGTTGTATCAATGGCTTTATTTGGTAATGAGAAATGTGCTTTTAGGAGATTTTCGTAAAAGGAACTTGTATGGGAGCTATGACAATTATGTATATAAAGACAAAATTACAAACTTTTGTATTTATACCATTATTTGGTAATGAATATTGTGCATTTAAGTGATTTTCTGGAGGGGACCTAGTGTAAGAGCTATGACCAAATATGGACCGATCGTAAAACAATTTTATAGTGTAATTTATGTATATAAGAGCAATATTTTTGCTAAATGTATGGATATCAAGATTTGGTAATGAGTTATGTGCGTTTAAGTGATTTTCGGGAAGGAACCTTGTATGGGAGCTATGACCAAGGATGGACCGATCGTGAAAAAATTTTGAAATAACATTAAGTGTTTTTTGCATTACAAAATAGTATTTATGAACAAAAATAGTATTTATTTATATCATTATTTGGTAAAGAGTTATGTGCCTTTAAGTGTTTTTCTGAAAGGGACCTTGTATGGGAGCTATGATGAATTATGGATCTATAGGAAAACAATTTTACAGTAATATTTGTCTGTATATGAGCAATATTTCTGCCAAACTTTATATGGATATCTTAATTTAGTAATGAGTTATGCGCGTTTAAGTGATTTTCGGGAGGGGACCTTGTATAGGAGCTACGACCAGTTATGGACCGATCGGAAAAAAATTTATCTGTAATATTTCTATGTATATGGGCAATACTTATACCAAATTTTATATGGATATCTTAATTTAGTAATGAGTTATGCGCGTTTAAGTGATTTTCGGGAGGGGACCTTGTATGGGAGCTATGACCAATTATGGACCGATCGGAAAAAAATTTCACAGTAATATTTCCATGCATATGGGCAATACTTATACCAAATTTTATATGGATATCTTAATTTAGTAATGTGTTATGCGCGTTTAAGTGATTTTCGGGAGGGGACCTTGTATGGGAGCTATGACCAATTTTGGACCGATCGGAAAAAAATTTCACAGTAATATTTCTATGCATATTAGCAATACTTATACCAAATTTTATATGGATATCTTAATTTAGTAATGAGTTATGCGTGTTTAAGTGATTTTCGGGAGGGGACCTTGTATGGGAGCTATGACCAATTTTGGACCGATCGGAAAAAATTTATACAGTAATATTTCTATGCATATGAGCAATACTTATACCAAATTTTATATGGATATCTTAATTTAGTAATGATTTATGCGCGTTTAAGTGATTTTCGGGAGGGGACCTTGTATGGGAGCTATGTCCAATTATGGACCGATCCATAAAATTTTTCCTCTGAAAGAATTCTATTGACATAAGATTTTAATTTGTAAAATTTTGTGAAGATATCGACATTGTGGCGGAAGTTATTAACAAAAAACCCATTTTCTGGGAATATGTACTTTTGTATGGGAGGTATATGAAATTGTGGACCGATTCTGGCAATTTTCAGCAGGGATCAAGGTCTTGTGTAGAAACGAATGTATGGTGATTTTCATGGAATTATCTTGCATAGTTTTCGAGAAAATTATGTTATAAATATGCTTATTTTTTCGAGGTTGTTTTAAATTTTGATTCATAACTTTTCCCGGTGTGAACCGATTTTGCCCATTTGCAATACCAAACAACTTAGGAAAATGAAGAACATTTTGGGTGAATTTGGTTAAACTCTATTGCTTCGTTTTATCGTGAGCGTGTTTTACACAGACAGACGGACAGACGGACATAGCTAAATCGACTCAGAATTTGATAAGGACCCAGAATATATATACTTTGTTGGGTCTCAGATGAATATTTCTTGGTGTTACACACGGAATGACAAAGTTATATATACCCTCTATCACCACTGATGGTGGTGGAGGGTATAATAATTGAAAACGTTTATATCTATGTATGTTTTATGTATATTATGGGAAAAATGTATGCATGAAATAACCAAATTTTAATTAGAAAATTTTTGAATTGAATTATTGAATGTATGTATTTATTAAATTTATGTTTAATTTTTATGTGGAGTATTAGAAATAATTAGAATTAGAAATAATAGAAATAATTAGAAAAAAATTATATAAATACTTAGAGGATCATATGAATGTAAAAATGTATTCAAATATGTATATATGTAAAAAATTGTTTTTACAGGCTATATTTAAACATATTGTTTGTAACAGGATGACAATAAGTTTGTAAACAGGTAGTAATGCATTAGTAGTGTCTATGAAATGATCAATAATGAAGGAAATTATAGGTATTTTAGAAATTTGTAACAGGATGGCAAAAAATTAAAAACATAAAAAGTTGTTTTTGTAATTTTACATTGTGAAAGGTTAAAACAACAAAAATGTATGAGTGTATTACATACATATACAAGTATGTTTTTCATATGCATGTGTCACATTTCTATAAATTATTATTACATACACTCAATTATCTTACAATAATGAATGAACAGGCGCGAAGAAAAAAATATATAGGTGTTAATAAATTTGCATATGCCATTGCCAACCTTTTGAATTTGCATGAGAGAGACTAAATAATAATGATATTTCTTTCCTCTTCTCCCCACCACAAATTCAAGTAAAGCAAAAAAAAGGATCTTGCGTAAACCATCGTTAAGGAATGTGCGTAAAATGATAAAGTAGGAAAGAGAAGTTCTACTACAGGTCATTTTTATGACGAATGTATTTTTGCATCACACGTACATATCTTCTTCCCTCCACCAATTCAGGGAAAAAATGACCTATCGTAATCCACCGTTATGGAATGTGCGTGAAAAGTAGGAAAGAAAAGTGCTGTTACAGGTCATTTTTATGACGAATGTGTTTTTTGTTATTGTTTCACACATACTTACATACATACATATGTATATACAAAACCAGATATAAATGGTGTTGCATATTTGAATATATTTTTACATTCATATGATCCTCTAAGTATTTATATAATTTTTTTCTAATTATATTACAATCAATACAAATACATACATTTTAATACTCCACATAAAAATTAAACATAAATTTAATAAATACATACATTCAATAATTTCAATTTTCTAATTAAAATTTGGTTATTTTATGCATACATTTTTCCCATAATATACATAAAACATACATAGATATAAACGTTTTCAATTATTTTCTAAATAAAATTTGGTTATATCTTGCATACATTTTTCACATTGTATGAATTTTTTCAGTTCAACATGAAATGTAACTGAAATTTTAGGACCTTAAGTAATTTTCCTATAGTAAATAATATTTAAGTTTGATAGTAAAAATATGTGTAACTGATAGTCGCCGGACATGTTTGTTTCGTGTACAAGATCTTTGTATGTAGTAGTATGTAGTATGTATGTATTTATGTTATAGTATGTATGTATGTATGTATGAGTATGTATGTATGTATGTATGTATGTATGTCTGTATGTATGTATGTAGTATGTATGATGTATGTATGTATGTATGTATGTATGTTATGTATTATGTATGTAGGTATGATGTATTGTAGCTGTATGTAGTATGTATGTTGTATGTATGTCTGTATGTATG
>NW_023995848.1:0-17500 GCF_015586225.1 Lucilia sericata
ACTAGAACAGAACTAGAACAGAACTAGAACAGAACTAGAACAGAACTAGAACAGAACTAGAACAGAACTAGAACAGAACTAGAACAGAACTAGAACAGAACTAGAACAGAACTAGACAGAACTAGAACAGAACTAGAACAGAACTAGAACAGAACTAGAACAGAACTAGAACAGAACTAGAACAGAACTAGAACAGAACTAGAACAGAACTAGAACAGAACTAGAACAGAACTAGAACAGAACTAGAACAACTAGAACAGAACTAGAACAGAACTAGAACAGAACTAGAACAGAACTAGAACGAACTAGAACAGAACTAAACAGAACTAGAACAGAACTAGAGCAGAACTAGAACAGAACTAGAACAGAACTAAAACAGAACTAGAACAGAACTAGAACAGAACTAGAACAGAACTAGAACAGAACTAGAACAGAACTAGAACAGAACTAGAACAGAACTAGAACAGAACTAAAACAGAACTAGAACAGAACTAGAACAGAACTAGAACAGAACTAGAACAGAACTAGAACAGAACAGAACTAGAACAGAACTAGAACAGAACTAGAACAGAACTAGACCAGAACTAGAACAGAACTAGAACAGAACTAGAACAGAACTAGAACAGAACTAGAACAGAACTAGAACAGAACTAGAACAGAACTAGAACAGAACTAGAACAGAACTAGAACAGAACTAGAACAGAACTAGAACAGAACTAGAACAGACTAGAACAGAACTAGAACAGAACTAGAACAGAACTAGAACAGAACTAGAACAGAACTAGAACAGAACTAGAACAGAACGAAACAGAACTAGAACAGAACTAGAACAGAACTAGAACAGAACTAGAACAGAACTAGAACAGAACTAGAACAGAACTAGAACAGAACTAGAACAGAACTAGAACAGAACTAGAACAGAACTAGAACAGAACTAGAACAGAACTAGAACAGAACTAGAACAGAACTAGAACAGAACTAGAACAGAACTAGAACAGAACTAGAACAGAACTAGAACAGACTAGAACAGAACTAGAACAGAACTAAAACAGAACTAGAACAGAACTAGAGCAGAACTAGAACAGAACTAGAACAGAACTAAAACAGAACTAGAACAGAACTAGAACAGAACTAGAACAGAACTAGAACAGAACTAGAACAGAACTAGAACAGAACTAGAACAGAACTAGAACAGAACTAAAACAGAACTAGAACAAACTAGAACAGAACTAGAACAGAACTAGAACAGAACTAGAACAGAACAGAACTAGAACAGAACTAGAACAGAACTAGAACAGAACTAGACAGAACTAGAACAGAACTAGAACAGAACTAGAACAGAACTAGAACAGAACTAGAACAGAACTAGAACAGAACTAGAACAGAACTAGAACAGAACTAAACAGAACTAGAACAGAACTAGAACAGAACTAGAACAGAACTAGAACAGAACTAGAACAGAACTAGAACAGAACTAGAACAGAACCAGAACAGAACTAGAACAGAACTAGAACAGAACTAGAACAGAACTAGAACAGAACTAGAACAGAACTAGAACAGAACTAGAACAGAACTAGAACAGAACTAGAACAGAACTAGAACAGAACTAGAACAGAACTAGAACAGAACTAGAACAGAACTAGAACAGAACTAGAACAGAACTAGAACAGAACTAGAACAGAACTAGAACAGAACTAGAACAGAACTAGAACAGAACTAGAACAGAACTAGAACAGAACTAGAACAGAACTAGAACAGAACTAGAACAGAACAGAACTAGAACAGAACTAGAACAGAACTAGAACAGAACTAGAACAGAACTAGAACAGAACTAGAACAGAACTAGAACAGAACTAGAACAGAACTAGAACAGAACTAGAACAGAACTAGAACAGAACTAGAACAGAACTAGAACAGAACTAGAACAGAACTAGAACAGAACTAGAACAGAACTAGAACAGAACTAAAACAGAACTAGAACAGAACTAGAACAGAACTAGAACAGAACAGAACTAGAACAGAACTAGAACTGAAAAAATATGAAACAGTTTTAATTATTTGAATTTTCTCTTTGCAGGATTTCCCCTCTCGGTGTGGCCTTCTTGATTGCTGCCAAGATTATTGAAATGGAATCGATTGCCGATACCATACAGTCACTGGGTTGGTACTTTGTAACCGTAATGCTGGGTCTGTTCCTGCACGGTTTTGGTAAGTTTTTCTTATCGATATAACAACAAGAGAAATCTTAAAGTATTCCTTCCCAACAGGTACCATTGCTGTTATATTCTTCTTGGGTACTCGACGTCTACCCTATCCCTTCATTGCCAAACTCAGTCAGGTCTTGGCCACAGCCTTTGGCACTGGCTCCAGTTCTGCCACTATGCCTTTAACCATTAAGTGCTTGGATGGCATGGGCATAGATCCACGAGTAACACACGTTTCGTTATCCCAGTGGGAGCTACCATTAATATGGACGGTACTGCTTTGTATGAAGCTGTGGCCGCTCTCTTCATTGCTCAATACAGAGAAATGAGCTATTCATTTGGTACCATAGTGGCGGTTAGTATTACAGCAACAGCAGCTTCTATAGGTGCTGCTGGTATACCACAAGCTGGTCTTGTAACAATGGTCATGGTATTGGATACAGTGGGTTTGGAACCCAAAGATGTATCACTAATTATTGCCGTTGATTGGCTGCTGTAAGTTTGAAAATTGAAAGATTAGGAAAGAATTGTTGTTATTTTATATAATGTTTACAGAGATCGTTTCCGTACCACCATTAATGTTATGTGTGATGCTTTGGGCACAATTTTAGTGAATCATTTATCCAAAAAGGATTTGCAAAATGTAGACAGAGTAAGTTTAAGTAAATTTGTATATAAAACATACAATAATTTTCATAATTTTCTTAAAAACAGATAAATGCTGAACCCCATGAACTGCTGGAATTAGGAGCTAATGGCCATGACAAGGAATAAAATAGCTGCCAGCCCACCCCGGTATAGACAGCATAGTCAAAAGCCAAATGTAGCAGAATTTAGTTATTTGTAACTTAAATTTAAACAAAATACAAGAAACACAATTACGACGTGCTGCTTTAGTTAAGCAATTTATTTTTGTACAGACAGATGTGTTCGCTCCATTCCAGAAGCACGTCTCTTGTCTTCTTCAAAAATATCTTTAAAAATGCAACCATAGAATACAAAATTTTTTTTATTTTAACATTTGTGCTCCTTTCAAAAGTACAACTCTCACGAATTTCCTTTAAATTTTAGCAAAACAAAAATTTTATTACTCGCCCCGCCTATAAATCTTAAAGAAAATTTCAAAAATTTAACCTCAAAAATAAAATATTTACAATGTAAATATTCTTGATTAAAAAATTATAAATAAATAATTTGTATTTATAGCAAAATAAAAAAAAAAGAAATTTAATAAAAAAAATAATAATAATTGTCAAGTAAGAATGTTATAATTTAAACAAATTATATTATTAATTAAATTAGTAATTAATAAAAATTAAAAAAAAAACGAATTGCCAAATAATAACAATTTTTCTCTTGCATAGACAGCGCACAATTAAAACCACAGGAGGAAGAGGAGACAGGAGTTCAAATTTTTAACACAAACTTTAAAGCTTTGAAATTTTAAAGCTGTTAACAGAAGCCACTAAAGCTTAAAAAATGTCAAATATTTTCAAATTATAGAAAAAAGTCAACAGCTAAGCTTTTAAGCTTTGAAATATTCCAAGTTTAAATAAAATAAGCTTTCAAGTTTTACTCTCTTATTCATTAAGAAATAATAGTTTATTAAAGCTTTTTTAAATTTATACAAAGCTTTATTAAAACTAAAATTTCTTTATGATTAAGAGCTTTATAATATTTTTTTTTTTTTTGTAAATACATACTTAATAGTTTAAGTATAAAGAAATAAAAATAAATGACAATAAATCTTATAAAAAAGTGCAGTTTCAAATCTTTATAAATTAAAAGAAAATTGTTAAAATTTTGTTGTTCTCAAACAACAACAAACTTGCTTATAACTAACTAAAAACCCTAATTTTAATTGATTTAATTCTTATACAAACAAAACATATTTATACAAACATTATTATGCCAAAAAAACATAATTTTTTAGTTTTGTTACAATTTGATATTATAATGTTATAAGAAGTTTATAATAATAAAACTTCTTCAAACCCAAACAAAACGTTATAAACTTTATATATAAACCTACCATAACAAACAACATAACCTTACATTATTAACAAAATATGAAAGAAAATTAAAAAATCAGAAATGAAATGAAAATGTTATTCAAATATATTTTCTAGCTGTGTAGTTTATGTTCTCAAAAAAATAATAAAAATGAAAAACAATTAACAAATAACTACTAATTGACTATGATTTAATTAGTTAGTTATTTAACGAGTTTACTATTATAAAACAACATTACACACAAGAGGTGTAGTAAGTATAACAAATATCAGGGAAATGTTTTTTAAGTGCAAAGTTCAATATTATTTTACAAAATTTTCCTCTACTGTTGTAGAATTACTTTACAAAAAAATGATTTTAAATCTAGAAGAATCAGGTTCAGAATCAGCTTTTCCTACCAAGATCTATTACCTGTTGCTCACATTTGAAAATTTTTTAACTGGCAACTCCAAAATTTTATAAAATCTTCCTAAAGATATGCTTTACTTTTTATTATTTGTTGAAGAAAATTATTAGGTTAGGGAAACAGTTTAGTTCTCTGATCTAGCAAACATATGATCAGTAAATTTAAAATGGTTTTCAAGCCTTAACTTTAGTCAAAGCTACTGGCAAATGCTATTAAATTTCTTGCGATCATTTGTAACACTAAAGCTTGATCTATAATAAAAAGAAAATTTCACTTTACCAGTCTAGTCTGTTGTCTAGTATATAGTCTAGTAGGCTAGTCTATAGTATAGTCTACAGTCTAGTCACCAGTCTAAAGTCTAGTCTATAGCCTTGTTAATAGTCTAGTTACCAGTCTAGTCTATAGTCTAGTCTATAGTCTAGTCTATAGTCTAGTCTATAGTCTAGTCTATAGTCTAGTCTATAGTCTAGTCTATAGTCTAGTCTATAGTCTAGTCTATAGTCTAGTCTATAGTCTAGTCTATAGTCTAGTCTAGTCTAGTCTATAGTCTAGTCTATAGTCTAGTCTATAGTCTAGTCTATAGTCTAGTCTATAGTCTAGTCTATAGTCTAGTCTATAGTCTAGTCTATAGTCTAGTCTATAGTCTAGTCTATAGTCTAGTCTATAGTCTAGTCTATAGTCTAGTCTATAGTCTAGTCTATAGTCTAGTCTATAGTCTAGTCTATAGTCTAGTCTATAGTCTAGTCTATAGTCTAGTCTATAGTCTAGTCTATAGTCTAGTCTATAGTCTAGTCTATAGTCTAGTCTATAGTCTAGTCTATAGTCTAGTCTATAGTCTAGTCTATAGTCTAGTCTATAGTCTAGTCTATAGTCTAGTCTATAGTCTAGTCTATAGTCTAGTCTATAGTCTAGTCTATAGTCTAGTCTATAGTCTACTCTATAGTCTACTCTATAGTCTAGTCTATAGTCTAGCTCTATAGTCTAGTCTATAGTCTAGTCTATAGTCTAGTCTATAGTCTAGTCAATAGTCTAGTCTATAGTCTAGTCATAGTCTAGTCTATAGTCTAGTCTATAGTCTAGTCTATAGTCTAGTCTATAGTCTAGTCTATAGTTAGTCTATAGTTAGTCTATAGTCTAGTCTATAGTCTAGTCTATAGTCTAGTCTATAGTCTAGTCTATAGTCTAGTCTATAGTATAGTCTATAGTATAGTCTATAGTATAGTCTATAGTATAGTCTAGTAGTCTATAGTCTAGTCTATAGTCTAGTCTATAGTCTAGTCTATAGTCTAGTCTATAGTCTAGTCTATAGTCTAGTCTATAGTCTAGTCTATAGTCTAGTCTATAGTCTAGTCTATAGTCTAGTCTATAGTCTAGTCTATAGTCTAGTCTATAGTCTAGTCTATAGTCTAGTCTATAGTCTAGTCTATAGTCTAGTCTATAGTCTAGTCTATAGTCTAGTCTATAGTCTAGTATATAGTCTAGTCTATAGTCTAGTAGTCTATATCGGTGTTTAGAATTGAAATCACTTAGGGAAACATAGGATCATTATATTCTTACCGAAATTTGTATATGATTATAATCCACCTTTGTATATGATTATAAATCCACCACCTTTAACTTAAACTTCTTGAAATACCCACGATTTCTAGTAAAAAATCTTAAAGCTAAACCATTATAGTTTTAACAAATCTCATTTGATTTATTAAATACATAGATTTCATATCGTATAACTAATACAAATTATGGCAATTTCAGTTAAACTTATAATTACGTATAATTGTTTTGAATATATAGTTGATTTAAGACCCAATAGCTCCATGTCTGTTGGCAGTATATCTTTACGCTAAACTATAAACATACATTTAGAAATAGAGGGCAAGAGTAATAAAGAAGAAAAGGACTCGTAGCACCAATATTTTTTTCTTGAAAATAATTTTTCAGCAACATTTTGAAAAAGAGTGAAAAAACTAAATTATCTATCAATTTCTACTTTTTGTTTCAGATGACCAGGTAAATCATTATACACCAAGGCAGGAACGCGGGCTATAAAGGTAATTGAAAATAAATTTATTAATAATGATCTCAAATTGTCAAGAATAGATCTTCAGAATACTTACTGTTACATTTGTAAATCAAATCTGACCAAATGATCATTTGTTGCGAGAAGCAGAAGGCACCCAAACGCCCTCCCTTCAAAGTAGAGTCATAGACATTATGAGAATCCAAGATTAGCTTATCACCCTCAAACATTCTAAGACGTATAAGACCAATAGCGGGACGATGTAAAAGAGACCATCTATAGGAAGTTTTCTCCTTCCAACCAATATTCATGGGATCTTTCCATAACAATCTCACTTGATCCTTAGTATCGCCAGTATGCCACAAACTATTACGCAACATAGAACCAGGCCCAGTAATACTATCCACCAATTTAATTTGAATACCCGGCTCTCCCGAGGCACGGAAGGGTGTAGAATGCCAGTATGTTTGTGTATTCTTTTTCCACATTACTATATAAAATTTACGATTACTTTGATAACTGAATATGAATCCGACATAATCATCATCGGTGTCATCGTTAACGTAGAAAGTACCCTCAAAATCAACACCACCAAAAGCATCATGACCCACCACTAGACCGGGATCACTATTCAAAGTTTGTATAATTTCCGAGCCATTGGCATGAACCTCCCAATTGGGATCTAGTTGAGCTTCACCCTCAGGATCCAATATCACAGAACGTATGGTACGGAAATCAGTGGAATATATCATGGAATTATTGGGACAATTGTCTATGATATTGGGAGTACCATCGTCGTCTTCATCGTATTCACACAAATCACCTTTGCCGTTTTCTAAAGTTATAGGATTAAAGACAGTTAAACTGAAATCCTCGTCATTGTTAATAATTAAAAACTTACTGTTCAAATCCAATTGATTGGGATTTTTGGCCAAAGGACAATTGTCTCTATAATTGGGAACACCATCACCATCCATATCATCATCACAAGCATCTCCCCTAATAAAAATTTAAGATAAATTATAGGATCGCATAATACTTTTTGCCTTTAGTTACTTACTTGCCATCATTATCGGTGTCCAACTGATCAGCATTACTAACCATGGGACAATTATCCTCACTATCCTGTATACCATCATTATCACCATCAATCTCACTATCACAAGCATCACCCAACAAATCATTATCACGATCCTCTTGTGAAGGATTCGAAATACTAGGACAATTATCACAGACATCTCCTATACCATCACCATCGACATCCAATTGATTTGGATTGGGCACCAACATACAATTATCATACTCATTAATTACGGTATCATTATCCATATCATCATCACAATCATTGCCCAAAGAATCATCATCTGTATCCAACTGCTTGCGATTCGGTACAAATGGACAATTATCACAGGCATCACCTACACCATCATGATCTGAATCCATTTGATCGACATTGTAAACAAATGGACAATTATCCTTGTCATTCGATATTAAATCGCCATCAGCATCATCATCACAACCATCTCCTATGCCATCATTATCGGCATCTTCTTGTCCCGAATTGGGTAAATCGGGGCAGTTGTCTCTTTTACAGTGCAACTCTGAACAGGGTAATTGTAGATCAGGCCAACTATCTAGATCACGATCGCGTCCACATATTAAACCATTGCCAGCCCAACCTACTTTACATTTGCATCTGTATTTCAAATTATCGGCTAGTACACAATTGGCATTACTATTACAGATTGTACCATCGGGACACATATCGGCTATGGGGAAGCAATTCGAAGTACCATTCGAAACAAAGCCTTCACGGCATTTGCACTGATAGGAGCCCTGGCAAGTGAGGAAAATAAAAAGAAAAATGATTTGACTATATTTAAGGGCACAAAATAAAGATAAAGGGAATTTACTCTTCACCAATTCTGAAGGTGAGGGAACTGAAAGAAAGGATTTCCTCCTACCTTCTACATTCAACCCATTTTCTTTAATTTATTTACTTTCTGTTAATTCCCTAAACATTTTATATAAACCTACCATTGTATTAACACACACTGCATTCGGTCCACATCGAGCCATACCATTCGTACATTCATCCACATCATAACACGTTTGTTTCTGATAATTCAAAGTCCAATATTCAGCATAATAACCTTTGTAACAGAATCAAATATGTTAGTTTTACACGATGTTATATATACTTTCAAAACCTATTACCATGCATGTGCATGCCACTATAACCCAAGGGACACGGTTCACATCTGAAACCCGGATTTTGATTAACACAGGTCGTTTTCGGATCACAGGGTTGATAGAGTTCACATTCATCTATATCTACACACAGGCTGCCATTGATACGCTGACTGCGAGTACAGGAAATGCATTGGAAATAGGGCGGTACTCCGATTTGTATACATTCAACTCCTATATAAAAGAGATACATCGGAAATGGATTATCTGCTCAATGAAGGAAATTCAATATAAAATAAGAGTTATCAGCGATTTTACGAAAAAAAGGTATTTTAAGTGAAAAACTAAAATTTTAGTGAAATGTCCAATTTTTTGTGAACAATCCAAGTTATAGTGAAAAATCGAATTTTTAGTAAAATTTTGAATTTAAATAAATTTTTAGTAAAAATTCAAATTTTTTGTGAAAATTAGAAATTTTGGCAAATAATTTTAAAAAGTCCGATTTTAGACGTATTTTAAAAAAAACCGATTTTTAGTGAAAAATTTTTTTAATTTTGGTAAAAAGTCAAATTTCAGTGAAAATTCAAATTTTTAGTAAAAAATCGAGTTTTATTGACAAATCGATTTTTTTTTCCGTTAAATACAATTTTTGACGAAATATTGAATTTTTAGTGAAAATTTAACTTTTTATGAAAAATCTAAGTTAGTGAATGAATATTGAATTTTTATGAAGTTTACGAATTGTTCAGATCACCAAATGTCTGAAGGTTTCTTAAATAACCATCAAAATCTAACATCTTGAAGACACATCCAAGTAGAGTCGAGAGGACTCCGTTTTGATAATTAGATCAAGATAAAAAACTTTTTAAATATGGACAAAACGAGCGTAAAACACGTAGATATATACTCTATCGTTTAAAATATCGAATCGAAAAGTTGAAGGTCTGATAGACCGGAGGTCATGGGTTTGATTAACCACTTGAAGCACGGTTATAGGAAACGCACAACAGGAATAGGAGTCTGTATTTTCCGGGTTGATGTTTGATAACTAACTAACTAAACTCACTAACTAACTTAACAAACGAACGAACGAACGAACTAAACGACGAAGAACGAACAACGAACGAAACGAATCGAACGAAACGAAACGAACGAAAACGAAACGAACGAACGAACGAACGAACGAACGAACGAACGAACGAACGAACGAAGAACGAACGAACGAACGAAACGAACGACGAACGAACGAACGAACGAACGAAAAAACGAACGAACGAGAACGAAAACGAACGAAAGAACGAACGAAACGAACGAACGAACGAACGAACGAACGAACGAACGAACGAACGACCGGACGAACGAACGAACGAACGAACGAACGAACGAAGGAACGAACGAACGAACGAACCAACGAAAAACGAACGAACGAACGAACGAACGAAAACGAAGAACAACGAAGAACGAACGAACGAACGAACGAACGAACGAACGAACGAACGAACTAAGAAAACGAACGAACGAACAACGAACGAACTAACGAACGAACGAAAATAACGAAACGAACTAACGAACGAACGAACGAACAACGAACTACTAACTAAAACTAACGAACTAACTAACTAACGAACTAACTAACTAACTAACTAACTAACTAACTAACTAACTAACTAACTAACTAACTAACTAACTAACTACTAACTAACTAAACTAACTAACTAACTAACTAACTAACTAACTAACTAACTAACTAACTAACTAACTAACTAACTATACTAACTAACTAACTAACTAACTAACTAACTATCTACTACTACTAACTAACTACTTAACTAACACTTACCTAACTAACTAATACTTTGCACCCTATGTTTACTTTTAAATTTTGTTGGCCTGTGTTATTATTGATCGGACTTCGAATAAATCATAATTTTCGGATCTTTAAAGAACTCTGGGTCTAAGACTACAAGTTGTCGCTTTAGATGTTGTCTGTAATAAATGAATAAACTTGTTTAATTTCTTCTTCCGTAAAATTCCTTTTGGTGTAGTGTAGGTTCTAGTACCTCTTATTTTAGTATCATGTTATTTTTAGTAAATTTTGATTAGATTTTAATAAATTGTTAAAGTTTTTATTAAAATGCATTAGTTTTGTTAGTACACATGCTTTTTTAAACTAATAAACTACCAACATACATAAATAATTAACCAGAAAATGGAAAATATATATAAAATAATATAAAAAAAATGAAATAAAATCATTAATAATACTAAAAATCGAGTACACAACACCAAAATATTGTTATAAATTTTAAAAATGATAAAAAAATATGAATGAATTAACTAAAGAAAAAGTAAGAAAAAATTATAGTATTTACCAGTGAAATAGTTTAAAACGTACTCTCTTCTTCCATAAATGAAAACACAATTTGCTAAAGCAAATTTTTATGACTTTTTTTTTTAAATAAAAATAAATTTTTAGGATTTATTTTACAAAGAACGTTTTTTTATTATTTTACAAATTTTTATTAAAGCAAAAAATAAATTTTCTTTTTTTAAGACGAAAATTGTATTTATAACTTATAAAATATATATATTACCCACTTTCTGGCAAGGCGTGGTCTTATAATTAAGATTCTTTTTCATTTAAAGTATGTTTAAGTTTATTAAGCATTTGTGCACAAAAAAAAGTTATTTAATTTTACATTTAATATTTTGTGTTTAATTACAAATTGTTTATACTTTCATTATTAATTTTATTTTGGATAACATAATACTTGGTGGTGTTGGTATCAGGGTATGGACCTATAAAGATCTAAAGCCCTGATATGTAAGTAGTGTGTATGTGCAAGTGTAAATTAATTGTTTATTATCAATTCTTTTTTAAAATCAATTGTAGTTTTTTATAAATTATACTTAAATATCTAATATTTAATTAATTATATTTTTTTCTCAAAAGTTGTTTATTGACGGCGTTTTCTCATCATAGTTTTGGTCTATGATGTCATAACCGAATATTTGCGCGCTGTATACTGCCTTTGATAATGCTGTACATTATGGGTTGGCACTATAATGCTTCCTATAAAAATGTTCACAAAATTCTTATTAGTAAAAATCAATTTATTTGTTTTTTTTTACTCAGGAAATTATTTAAAGTTTAACAGAAAAAGGTTAAACCTTTAATTTTTTTGGAAAAAACCATAAATCATTGTTTTAAAACTGTAGCGTGGTATGAGCTAAAACAAAGCAGACCTCCCTCTGTCATGAATTGGTTTAATGTCAAAAATTTATTTCGCACCTTTACCCTGTATTTAGGAATAAAAATACCGCAAAAGTCAAGGGTTTAGATTTAAAGTTGCAGGAGCGTGGTTATTTATAATAGGGAGAAGAAATATACAAATATTCACCCTTTGAAATTAACATTCATTCTTTGAATTTCTATAGGTTCAGGAATCTAATTTGAACTGAACTAGAATATAACTAAAACTAAACTAGACCTGAACTAGAACTGAACTAGAACTAAACTAGAACTAAACTAGAACTGAACTAGAACTGAACTAGAACTGAACTAGAACTGAACTAGAACTGAACTAGAACTGAACTAGAACTGAACTAGAACTGAACTAGAACTGAACTAGAACTGAACTAGAACTGAACTAGAACTGAACTAGAACTGAACTAGAACTGAACTAGAACTGAACTTGAACTGAACTAGAACTGAACTAGAACTGAACTAGAACTAACTAGAACTGAACTAAAACTGAACTAGAACTGAACTAGAACTGAACTAGAACTGAACGAACTGAACTAGAACTGAACTAGAACTGAACTAGAACTGAACTAGAACTGAACTAGAACTGAACTAGAACTGAACTAGAACTGAACTAGAACTGAACTAGAACTGAACTAAACTGAACTAGAACTGAACTAGAACTGAACTAGAACTGAACTAGAACTGAGCTAGAACTGAACTAGAACTGAACTAGAACTGAACTAGAACTAAACTAGAACTGAACTAGAACTGAACTAGAACTAGAACTGAACTAGAACTGAACTAGAACTGACCTAGAACTGAACTAGAACTGAACTAGAACTGAACTAGAACTGAACTAGAACTGAACTAGAACTGAACTAGAACTGAACTAGAACTGAACTAGAACTGAACTAGAACTGAACTAGAACTGAACTAGAACTGAACTAGAACTGAACTAGAACTGAACTAGAACTGAACTAGAACTGACTAGAACTGAACTAGAACTGAACTAGAACTGAACTAGAACTGAACTAGAACTGAACTAGAACTGAACTAGAACTGAACTAGAACTGACTAGAACTGAACTAGAACTGAACTAGAACTGAACTAGAACTGAACTAGAACTGAACTAGAACTGAACTAGAACAGAACTAGTACAGAACTAGAACTTTGAGCTAAACAAGGTTTAACCTAAATCTAAGTCACTTTAAATAGTTTTAATCCTTGATTAACTTAAACCTAAATTGTAAAAAACTAGTAATTAGAAACCTAAAGGTTTACAAATGTTTACATTTTATACTAAACTCTGTAACTGTACCTTTAATTTTACATTTAAGTGTAAAATAAAAGTCACTATTTATCTAAAGTTGAAATGTTAAACTTACAACTGATGACATAATTTGTTACGAAAAATTACTAACCTGAAGGACAAGGACCATCTAAGCAGGGATTACGTTTAGTGCAAGTGCGACCATCACCCTCATAGCCCAAAGGACAGGAATCACATTGGGCACCACTCACAGTATCGTGACATTGAACGCCTCTGTGAAAAAAGAAAGAAAAAAAATCAACAAAAAATCACACATGAGTAATAAACAACAAAACTTAAAAAAAAACTAAACTCAATGACTGACTGACAACCTTAACAGCAGAAAATGTTTATAAATGACGTTTTAAATAAATGGACATTAATCGGTACGTGCGGCGTTGTACTTTGGTATTAAGAAACCCAAACATCGGTAAGAACACAACAAAAACAGGCTAAAATTAATGTTTTGTTGAAATTTTGTTTTTGAATTGAAAGAAAATTTATTTACATTTCTTTTTTTTTTCGTTGGTAAAGTTAAGTTTTCTTTTGTTAATGTTTAAACCTGGGACAAACACACTCAAATTTAATAACAATTACAAGAAAATCTTATTAACTCTTAAACATACACACACAAATAATCTTTAGTTACAATACAAATTTCCGTATGCTACAATGAATCGACTCTATGTAAACAAATGTGTGGGTAGTCACATGTAACAAATTAAAAGGAAGAAGATGTAGTAGTGAAAAATAAATACCTTTAGGCCATTTATCAAAGAAAAAATCAAAGATTAAAGGCTTTAAAACCGAATTTCCTATACATAATAAGAATAAACAAATTTAAACATAATTTTCCTATAATACTTACTTACATACATATGTACATCCAAATACACTTTGTGTAAACAACAAAAATTTGTCAATAACTTCAAATCAAACATCAAATCTTAAAATCTTTTTTTGTTTCTTATACAAATACACACACGCACTCTTATTGATGATCACTTGGAGATAAAATTGTGATAGAGAGAGAAAATTCTTAATGCACTTAGCAGGGTTGGATAAGTTAGTAGTTTTTATAAAACTTAACTGAAGTAGTATTTATAGATTGCAGAGACTTTAGACTTTAGCTTATTTTTCACTGATCATCTTTTGGAGAAAAATCTTGGATTCATCTATCAGATATAAGTTCGAGAATTTTGTTATATATCAGTAAAACCTGCCCATCAATGTCACAGAGATACGATCAGAAATCTACAAAGTCTTTTCCAGACCTCCGATATCTTTCAAACCCTAATCATAGATCAATCTGTCAGATACGGTTTCGATAGCTTTGCTATTATGAATCAACAGAAACGTGACAAAAATTGTCAGTTGTATAATATATAATGTCCTCTGATATCATATGAATCCAAATCTTAGATGAACACATTATTCCGAAGACCCCAGGTGTCTGTTGGACCCACGTTTTGGATTAATCTTTTAAATTTTGTTACTGTAAATCTTGATTCACCGATCTTGCGCACCAAAATTTTGGATAGATCTGCCAGACATAGGTACGTATGAGAGTTTGCAGTGGCCTGTCCTTCTGTCCGTTTATTAGTTAAAATCGACATTACGAAACCTTCAGATATCTTGTGGATTCAAATCTTGGATCGAACTGCCAGTCTTATGTTCGAGAGTTTGCACTGGATGTCCGTCTGTCCTTATGTTAGTTGAAATCAACATTACGAAGCCTGTAGATATATTGTGGATATGTCTTGGATCGATCGGTCAGGCATACGTCTGAGAGTTAGCACTGGCCTGTCCTTCTGTCCGTATATTAGTTAAAATCAACATTACAAAGCCTCAAGATATCTTGTAAATCCAAAACTTGGATCATTCTCCATTAAATACGTCCGACTATGAAAATGCCTCCAAATCGTTTCAATATTAACATAATCATGATCTTTACCAAACTGATCTCTATTAACATTTCTCTCTCCCTCTTACCATCCCTGTTGTATGTTTTGAATTTTACGCTTGAATAGGCATATCATTGTTTTTTTGGTTTAAGGGGGTAGACCATGGAAGATTATCACAAGACATTGATCGGTTTATTTTAAAGTTATGCCAAACAGAAAAAAATTGATAGAAAAGCGTAAAACTACAAAAACCGAAACTTATCACATCAAAGATCGTTAACAGTTCGCCTGGTTTGAAAGAGAGAAAAAAACCACAAACTTTCCCACACTCTATAAGCAAAGAAAGCCCACAAGATAAATGGACAGACTCACAGAAAATAAAGTTACAAAAGAAAAAAAAAACAAACGGCCACATACTTGTATGATCAATTTTTGTTTGATCAAATATTCAACGTACTAAGTATTATCCTAGTTGTATAAACATATAGTAAAATGTTGTTAACATTATTTTTACTTTTGTTTTTAGCTGATTTGCTTTTTTGTTCAGTAAAGTAGAAATAACTTGGTTTAGCGTTATTACATTTGTAAGTTTTACTCCATCCAACCAACCAACCAACCACCAAAACCATCTAAGACAACTGTCATGAACGAGTTCGCCTACGCATTTTCTTTTCTTAACCACAAAGAAAGAAAAAAACATTGGCTCACACACTCACTCTTAACTTGGTTCATAACTATTTTTTTTTTCTTTACTATACTTAAAGCGGGTCTAAGCCATCAAACATAATTGTTGTTGTTGTATTTGTTAGTTGAGGTTTGTGTGGTTGTTTGACTGCTTGAATTTAAATTAATACTCGTATTTTTTCTTAGAGTTTTTGCGCGTGCGCCTTTTAAACGCTAAAATGCCTTGGGCGTTGTATATATGGCTACAATAATAAAAATAATAACTAACAGGCCTCCTTGCTACGTAGTGGAAACCAACAAAAAAACAAAGTGCTTAAAAGGAGGAAAACCTGGAAAAGAAACCATCTAAATAAAACATTGACATCTATGCTTTAAACTATGAAGAAAAGAAGCGTAAATACTCTCTTCAACAATATTGCATATTTTTATTATTATTTAATTTTTTGCCAAAGTTGTTGTAGAGAGTCTATAATATTCCAGACTTAGAGTTACACGCAACAAAACTATAAGATGATTCCTTAATAAAGCCACCGAAATCAGTTTCATTTAACTTGATTTGATTAGATCTTTTCAAAATATGCTAAAACATAGTCAAAAAAGCTTTTTGAAAGCTCGCCTTCATCTTCATTTAATTTCATTAAATCATAATGAGTTTCTGAAATAAATTAGATTATTAATGAAAAAAGCTCTCTCTAGGAGCTCTCAATACGATTTCATAGATTGGATTGTAATGTCAATCGATCTGGATCATAATGTCAAAGTTAGTTGTTAAAAATTTTATGGTTACAAAATAATGCTAAAACAAAGTCGGAAAAGCTTTTCGAAAGCTTTCCTACATTAAGAAATTCAGCTTCATTTAATTTCATAAAATCGTATTGTGCTTCTGAAATGATTTATATAATTGATGTGAAAAGCTCCCTCAAGTAAACTGGATATACTACAGTTCCTTCCAGAATTTGACTTCATTACGATACTACAAGACAATCTTGAAGCTTTTTATATATTTACCAATTTCACTACATTATTTACTGCTTTCTATTAAAAGCTTGATTATCTGTGAAAGCTTTTAGTACAATTTATTCATAAATTGTTGTAAATTCCAAATTCAAAATCAAATAAAAAGTTTTATTTGAAAAGCTTTGTGAACTTTGACCTCTGCTTTATCGAAATACAAACAATGGCTAAAAAGTAAATTTATTTTTAAAGCTTTTGTACTTTGAGTGTATTTGTAAGCTACTGATTGCTCTTAGTAACTCTTTAAATCTCTTAAAGGTTTTTGGCAGATGTTAACAGTTGAAGGCGTAAAGTTTTTATTATTAGAGATTTTTTCTTTGTCATTGCACTTAATTATTTTTATGGGTGTATAGTGCAGCCCAAGTATACAGTTGTTCTACAAAGTGGTTTTTTAGTTATTTTTCTTATAGCTTTTTCTTCAGATTCTTTTAAATTTTATTATAATTTTTTTCTACGCATTTTACATTTTTGTTCACACATTATTTAGCAAAACGCACTCGAATATTTGT
>NW_023995848.1:22500-73889 GCF_015586225.1 Lucilia sericata
CAGTTTCTTCACTTTAAAATAACATTTTAATTTCAATTTATAGATGTTCCAAGCTTTAGATTAAGAAGATTAAGATAACTATAATCTAAAGCTTGGAACATCTATAAATTGAAATTAAAATGTTATTTTAAAGTGAAAAAAAATGGATTTTCAAATGATCTTAACAGATTTTTATCAAAGAAAGAACAATATACAAAAGAGATCAACCCCTATATTCATTAAAGATTAAAGTTAAAGAAAAAGTTAGATTAATATCTTTAATAACATGAGGATAAACCTCTATTTTATAGTCGACAGATTAGGCTTTCAGATGACCTAAACACTCTTATAAAGAGAGGTGTCTTTGAACTCTTATAAGGTCAAAAGGGGTAAAAAAAATCTATGTTTAGAAGACAATATCACAACTACCTGATGTGGTGGAGAAATTCTGAGACCAAATTAGGATTCAACACAGCTCAACCCTTTAGAAATGTATACTTTGATCTCTGTCGTATTTTGAAGGATAAAGTCAATTTCCTAAGGGACTTTATAGAGCGACTAGGTCTTAAAGGTCCGACTTTACATATCATTTCTGAATATATAAAACTAACAACATTTTACCACAAACTTAAGAACTGTATTCCGGTGGTTACTTGTATGAGGGCTGGATAAAATATTGGCTATTTTTAATATCAAAACTCCTCCAGTTTGGACTATATCATGCTTTTAACAGCCAGATGGATAGACACATCTAAATCGTCTTAGAATTTAATAGGGACTCAGAATATATTTATATATTATTGTGGGTCCACGACCAATATTTCGATGTACCGAATGAGTATTCTACAGTTCAACTTTCATATAGTTCGAAAGATTGGCATCAATTTAGAATCACAGGATTATTCATTTGAACACTTTATAGAGCAAATATTTCTGTCTACGTGTAAACCTAAACAATATGAGTATTTAACTTATTGAGTTCGGACCTATCGAAACTAATATATTAGCTTAAAGTAATCAGGAGATTATAGAGTTATCGAGCATCTTTTTTAAGATAAATTTTCTTAATAGCAAAATCTTTGAGATTTTTACACCGATTCGAGCAATAATTTTACTATATGTTGTGACCGACACCATATCGAAACTAATCCCAACTATTACAAAGATAATCATTTAGAATTCAGAATATAAAGTCCATTTGGCAGCAATATATATTTCTGAATAAGATTTAATATTTCAATATTTAAAGTGGATCCAATCTTAAATAATTTAGGACCGCAATATTTATAGAGCAAATATTTTGACCTTCATGTAAACCTATATAATATGAGTATTTAACCCTTATGTGTAAGACCATAACTACACTAATATACTAACTTAAAGTAATCAGGAGTTTTTAGAATTATCAAGCGCACATATCTCAAAGGACTGGCCTAAACAGAACGACCGGAATTTGAAAAAAAAAAACTTAGCATATATCGACACAATTTCCTAAGGTATCAGTTCCAAGAACTATATAATTATATAAAATAATATGGTGATAGATATTGGAGAACAAAAGTAACCGATATATAGTCGTTATTAGTCGTTGGGGCGCTGGTATACAGAAGTGAGAGATGGCTCGAGAGAGAGGTATATGTGTAGCCAACTATTTTCTTTAGGAAAATCTCCCTGATAAATAGTTTTTATACATGAATTTGACTCTTGTAGGATTCAATACTTAGCAATTACTGCAAATGGATTTGAATCAATTTTGATCGTACTTTGCTATACAAAATGAATGCCCCTAACCATTATAATGATTTCTAACTAGAACTTTATCAACTTTTAATGATTTATTCCAAAACTAGAACCTTTTATCATTTAACAAACTTTTTTTTGTTCTAAAAGATCATTCTCACTCTAAGGAAATCATAAATTTAAAAAAAATAAAACACATTTGAACAAAAATCACATACACCTGTCATAAATTAATATATAACTCGTCTCATTAAAGGGCATTCATATTAATTTATTCCATTTTATTATTATGGTTATTTTCTTAAGTGATTCTCTCCACTTATCAAAACAGAAAAGAAAAAAAGTTGATTTAATATAACTCTGCCGGCTGTTGTAGGTAGAGGCGTCTTAAAAGAATCCATTTAATCATTTGATTTTATTAACTCACTAAACAAAAAGACAAAACAAAAAAAACCAACTATTGTATTGACTGGAAAATAATTTATGAGCCAAATAGAAGATCACATACATACAAACAAACAACAAAGAACAAGAACAACATAAACATGATTTTCTATTAAAAACCCATTCAAATTAATGAAAATAACATGATCGTTTAGCTCGATCGTTCCCTCACTCGTTGTGTTTTTTTTAAAAATTGTCATTTTTATTTTTATCAAATGTAAATGTGGCATGTTAAGTCTATGTTAACTGTCAGTTGTGTTAGTCTATGTTTAGATCACCTGTTGATCCTTTCTTATCTTTCTAGTTCTCTTATAGTTTATTGTGTAGAGTGTTCGGCTTTTGTTAATATTTTGACTTTTTAAAGAATTTATGAGCTATTTACCACATAAAAATAAATAATATTTATTGTTTTTAACCAAACCCTTTAAATATCTTAAGAAAACAATGTTTAAGTCTTAAGTGTTTAACTATCAAAGCTATTGTCTATTTGTTTTTTATTCAATTTTATATCCTGAGCGGCTTTTTTTAAATACATTTTTTGATCAAATTGCTTTAAAACCTATAATTTTCAAATGAAATATAGAAAAGAATGTCTTTGAAAAAATATTATCTTTTGGACGGTTTGCCGTTTAGTCATTGTTCTTGTCTTTTAATTAAAAGCAATTCTTTAGAAAAAGAACACTTTTGTTTTCCTTTAAATTTCTTATAAAATCATTAAATATCTTAACAGAAAACAATAAAAGTTTTTTTTGTTTACTTACATATAACAGGGACGATCACTGCAGGTAACGCCTGGTTTGCAAATTTTACCATCACCTATCATGCCCACGGGACAGCGGCCACACCTTGGTCCCGCAGCAGAATCATAGCATTCGACACCTTTAAAATATGACAAAAATACAAACAAGATTATTATTATTGTTGTTATTATTAGTACATATTAAACATATTTCCACATAAATAGGTTCGTTCGGTTCTTCTCGAAATGTAAATAAACATGGCAACAATATTGTCATTTTTGTATTTGTCTGACAATTTAAAGGTTTAATGGCGTTAATTAGGTTGAACATTTTATGTGAACACTTTCTTATTTAAAATGTAAAACCTTATTAACTTAATACAAAAACAAAATCGAGTTTTTAAACTTCTTCTGCTCTGTTTGCTGGGCTTTTATGTTGACTAGGAGCATCTACACCTAGTACCCTTTCGACTCTATTAAAGTGACATTTTTTACAATTTTCTTCAGTTTTTCTCACTTTTAATCTATTCACTTTATTTCACAAGTTGCAATTGAAAAAATAAGCTAAACTCGATTTAAGCTAGTTTAAACTAAGTTTAAACTGAGAAAAGTTAAGATAAATCCCTATAAAGTGTTTCATATAAGTATTGTAATGTTATGTTAATATTTGAGATCTTTACCAATCACTCTCTTAAGTTTCTGTTAAACTAATTATGTAAACTTGCTTAAACATGGTTAAACTAAGTTTAAACTAAGCTAAAACAAGATTAAGCTCTGAATTAAACTAGAATAATGTAATTTTATATTCATATTTGAAATCTATATATTTTCATTCTATCATTAAGATGAATTAATAATCTAAACCTGGTTTAGATATAGTTAAACTAAGTTTAAACTAAGCTAAGATAAGGTGAAGTATATTGTGGGATTTATTTAAGTTTAAACTGGGTTTAATTGCAAAATTTACATATAACATTTGTATTCCAAACTATTTTAAATAAATGCTTAAACTCGTTTTAAGCTAGATTAAACTTAGTTTAAACTAAAATTCCAAGTGGGCGGGAAGCCATATTAAGAAAATATGAAATGCGTATATTTGAGATAATATAACAGTTAAGGTCCTCAAATTTTGTCGGAGCCACTTTAGTGAGAATATGATTATTTAGGACAAACAGTAGGCGGCCTAGACTTAGGAGGCGTGGCACCTCCCATATAAATCAAATACAAATATTCGTTTATCTGGAAATTGGCTTGAAGCCCCCATATGAATTAAATAGAAAAAATTCGTATATCTGAGAAACTATTAGAGCTAGAATCTTAAAATTTTACTTAAAGAATTTTGACATTCATCTGAACATTTAGAGTATAACGGGCGGACTTTCATTGGGGAACTTTGCACCTCCCATATGAATTAAATATAAAATTTCGCTTATCTGGGAAACTAATAGAACTTGATTATTAAAATTTTGCACAAATTATTTTAATATACATTTGAACACTTTGGTGGGCGGACTTTCGTGTATCTTGGAAACTCTTATATTCTTCAAATTTTTCATAGATAGATAGAAATTGAACTTGCAATAATTTGCTTGACATCTCTCATATGTAACATATTGTAAATCTGGAAAACTATTGTAGTTAGTATCTTCAAAATCGTGGGTTTTTATTTATACATATTGCTTTTAGGGTAGCAAAGCACACTGGGTATAGCTAGTTTTAAATAAATTACATAACAGTTGCTATCAAAGTTAAATAATAAACTAAACTCGATTTAAACTAGATATTTGACCAGATTTAGTGTGATTTAAGCTAGATTAAACTTAGTTTAAACTAAGCTAATGCTAGATTAAGCCATATTTCGTACTTGTACTTTAGAAAAATTTCATAACAATTTACATAAAATCAACATAATAAACTAAACTAGATTTAAGCTAGATTACACTAAGTTTAAACTTAGCTATTGCTAGTTTAAGTCATAATTTAAACAAATAGTTCAAATAAATTGTTTAGAAATTATAAAATGAAACTAATTTAAGATATCTAACCAGACTTAATAAACAAAACTCAATTAAAGTTGAGTTAAACTAAGTTTAAACTAAGCTGGTGCAAGTTTAAGTCATTATTTGTACAAGTACGTTAAGTAAATTACTTAAATATGACGTTAAACCAGATTTAGTAAACTAAATTTAAATCAAGATAAATTAAACTAAGTTTAAACTAAGCTATAGCAAGTTTAAGTCATGTTTTGTACAAATACGTCAAATAAATAGTTTAGCAAGTCTAAAATGAAACTTATTTAAGAAATTAAACCAATTATAGTTTAGTTAAACTCAGTTTAAACTGCAATAAAACAAGTTTAACAATAAATTTTAAATAAAAATAAAAATTTACTTAGAATACATACTTAAACTTTATTAAAAAATCATAAATTTCTTATAATATTTAAAATTTTCTAAATTTCTTTCTTAATAAGTTTTATTTCTTAAATTTTACCCCACAAAACAGGCCTCGATCTCATAAATCTTTAACTTATTATAGTTTATATAGCTTTTCTAAACAAAGAATATTAAATAAATCATCATTATGTCCATTAAATAGACAAAATTTACACAATACAACAAATTTCCAAATACTACAACCTATTTAAATATTTGGAATATTTCTATAGATCAAATTTTATGACCAATTCATATTTAGATACATATTTTCTTTAATAATTCTTACAAACAAACAACATAGTTTTCCAATTTGGTAATAAAAAAAGACAATATTTCTAGTTATTAGAAAATATGTATTTCAACAGTGATGGTGGCGGTGGTGCTAGAGGTGGAAAAAAACTCCCACATTGTTTGAAATGGAACATTTTATGGCGCAGAAAAAAACAAACGATTATAAAACGTTTAAATGTGAAATTAAATAAATTTTAATAAATTTATAACAAAACGAGCAAAAAAAAACTAACAAGTTTAAAACTTTTGCAATGCCGACAACAATTTATTAGATAGGAATTTTAAGAACCCCCTTTGTCTTAGAAAGACAACTTATAGGACTAGTGCAAACTGGTATTTAAAACATTAATATGGACATTACAACCAAAACTGGTTTATTAATAAATAATTTATTATTTAACTATTAAGAAAAATTACTTTAGTTAAAATTTACAAAAATTTGTTTTAAAATGTTCTACTTACCAGGATAGCAAGGATTTGAGGTACGGCATGTTGGTTCAATGCGTATATTATTATCACCTTTGGGCTCCTTGCAACCGGCACAATTCTCAAGGAGCATGCGCAAATAAGAAATCTCTTGACGCTGGTGGGCGATATCTTCACGTAGTAATTTTACTAAAGCCATTAAATCGCTCAGTGATTTTGCGAGGGCGTCTACAAAGTTTACAAAAGAACAAAACAAAAGAAAACAAAATAAGGAATTAAATAAACCAGGTAAGTTTTGTAAAAATATATATATAACAAAAACTTCAGCTGAAAAAACATTACTATAGTAAATATACCATAGTAGTATTGAAAAGGTTGCCACAAGTCAACTTTAAAATAAAAAAATAAATAAAATGTTGTGTTTTTGTATACATACACTATATTCATTCATACCCTTACAGTGACATATGTCACAAAAACTTGCAAAAAAAAATCTAGAATAAAATTGTATAAAACTAATCGCAAAAATTACTCATACGACATACAACCTATTTAAAGTGTAGGTTGCAGTATTGCAATTGTATGGCAGCAGCAATAACAATAACTAAAGTTTAACATATGTTGCTTTTGTATACATTGTTATAGTAGTCAATAGTCGGGTATATAAACATCTATTTACTATACTTTTTAAACACTTACACATTTACATTGCAACCATTTTTTACGTCTGGTTAATTTGCAAGACTTGTTCTTTTTAACGAAATGATTCTATAAATTTGCTAGAATTAGAGTCTAAATCAAGTTAATTCAGTTGAAAATGTTATTTGAGCAAGTTTAAACTTGGTTTAAACTCAGTTTAAACTAAATTAATTTAAGATTAACTCTTATTTTGTGTGGTTTATTCAATATATTATGATGTAATATTGATATGTATCAAAACTCTATGCAGTTTATTTGCTTACCCGCAGTATTACTCAATGGCTAGTCCACAATCTAGTCCAAAAACTACTCTACATACTAGTGTATAGACTATTCCAAAGACTAGTCTACAGACTATTCCAAAGACTAGTATATAGACTAGTCCAAAGACTAGACCATAGACTAGTCCAAAGACTATACCATAGACTAGTCCAAAAACTAGACCATATACTAGTCCAAAGCCTAGCCTAATGAAAAGTCGATAGACTTTTCCAAAGACTATTCCATAGACTAGCTCAAAACTACACAGAGGGAAAAAGAAATATACACGCTTGGTACCAAATTGGCACCAAAGAGTTTGTAATTTTTCAATAACAACCGTTGTCAAAGTATATACATACGTACGACAACACTATGTCGCAACGTTGTCAACATTGCAACAATTCGTTGTCGAAATCTAAATTTTTTACACATACGTTGTCTAAATGTTAACAAACGTGGTAAGTTCACTATTGCAAACAATCCGTTGTCAATAGTGAGCTTACCACGTTTGTTAACATTTAGACAACGTGTGTGTAAAAAATTTAGATTTCGACAACGAATTGTTGCAATGTTGACAACGTTGCGACATAGTGTTGTCGTACGTATGTATATACTTTGACAATGGTTGTTATTGAAAAATTACAAACTCTTTGGTGCCAATTTGGTACCAAGCGTGTATATTTCTTTTTCCCTCTGTGTAGTCCATAGACTAGTCCAAAGTCTAGTTTAAAGATTAGTTTATAGACTAGTCCAAAGACTAGTCCATAGACTTGTCCAAAGACAAGTCCAAAGCAATTTTTGGCACACAGTTTTATAATTAAAATTTTTTATACCTGTTCTTAACTAATCTAAACTCTATTCTTAACTAACCTGTCACTCAAGTCTCCGGTGTAAAACGCTACAAAACAAATCGAAACTAAATTTAAAAAATCATAAAATAGCATCTAATGTAGAGGTTTTACAGAATAAACTGACAAGATTAAGGCCATGTAACCTACAGATATATAGATACAAAACCAAAAAAAAAAAAACTCTACAACAACATTTATGCAAACATGCGTAAATACACATAAATAATGAAACTATTAAAAAAAACTACAGTCATAGAATCAAAAAATGTACTTGTAAGTGGTAGGAATTACAGATATACATACAACCAACTCTTCTCTCTACTAATCATTTTGTAACTACAGCATATATGCTCGTTATTGCTGATTATTTTAATGGCGCTGTGCAGCAGATGCTGCTAATGACAGAACAGAACTGACTGCAACAGTATTTAGATTGCTGTTTGTTGATTGCTTAGCTAATCTTTAAGTACTTTTTAAGCTGATTCATTTTCGCATTTTAAGGCAGTTGTATCAACGAGTGACAACTACACACCCCATCTTTAATTCTTTGTTGGAAAAAAATATGTCATTTTGTTTAGGATTTAGCATTATCTTACCTTCACAATCACCACTCATTATGGGTATGTCACCCCTACGATCGATGTCCAAGGGTATTTGTTGTTGATATTGTTCAGCACTGGTGCTGGGTTCGTGATTAAACCAATTGCGTACATCACGTTTCTTGTTTTTCTCTAATAAAAAACAGATTTTAAACGAAATACAAATTATTAAATTTAATCGATGATTTCGACTTAATCTAAGTTTAAATGTCAGTTATGCCTAAGTATATCGTTTATTTATTAATAAACTTACCTCTTTCTGAAATTTTGTTCTTTAACATGCGTCTATTGCCTCTACGATTAAGACCCTTTTGGCAATTAGCTCTTTGCAAAGCACTGTCCACATTGCCATCGAAATGTAGAGGATATTTGCGTTCACGGAACTGAATAAAAGAAAAGAAGGAAATAAGTTATTAAGAATTATTAGTTCTAGTTCTGTTCTAGTTCTGTTCTAGTTATGTTCTAGTTCTGTTCTAGTTCTGTTCTAGTTCTGTTCTAGTTCTGTTCTAGTTCTGTTCTAGTTCTGTTCTAGTTCTAGTTCTGTTCTAGTTCTAGTTCTAGTTCTAGTTCTGTTCTAGTTCTGTTCTAGTTCTGTTCTAGTTCTGTTCTAGTTCTGTTCTAGTTCTGTTCTAGTTTTGTTCTAGTCTGTTCTAGTTCTGTTCTAGTTCTGTTCTAGTTCTGTTCTAGTTCTGTTCTAGTTCTGTTCTAGTTCTGTTCTAGTTCTGTTCTAGTTCTGTTCTAGTTCTGTTCTAGTTCTGTTCTAGTTCTGTTCTAGTTCTGTTCTAGTTCTGTTCTAGTTCTGTTCTAGACCTGTTCTAGACCTGTTCTAGTTCTGTTCTAGTTCTGTTCTAGTTCTGTTCTAGTTCTGTTCTAGTTCTGTTCTAGTTCTGTTCTAGTTCTGTTCTAGTTCTGTTCTAGTTCTGTTCTAGTTCTGTTCTAGTTCTGTTCTAGTTCTGTTCTAGTTCTGTTCTAGTTCTGTTCTAGTTCTGTTCTAGTTCTGTTCTAGTTCTGTTCTAGTTCTGTTCTAGTTCTGTTCTAGTTCTGTTCTAGTTCTGTTCTAGTTCTGTTCTAGTTCTGTTCTAGTTCTGTTCTAGTTCTGTTCTAGTTCTGTTCTAGTTCTGTTCTAGTTCTGTTCTAGTTCTGTTCTAGTTCTGTTCTAGTTCTGTTCTAGTTCTGTTCTAGTTCTGTTCTAGTTCTGTTCTAGTTCTGTTCTAGTTCAGTTCTAGTTCTGTTCTAGTTCTGTTCTAGCTCTGTTCTAGTTCTGTTATAGCTCTGTTATAGCTCTGTTGTAGTTCTGTTGTTTCTGTTCTAGTTCTAGTTCTGTTCACACTTACCAACTTAACCACTGGATCATCCATTTGTGTATACAATTTCGTCAGATTCATATCCACTTCATGTGAAGAGGTTTCCTTACAATCCACCAACAAAGAAATACGATTTTTATGAAAGTGTAAAGCTAAGGAACGTATAGTGCTGGTCTCATTGGTGTGAGGTATATCGAAGTGTAACGATTCCACATCTCCAGCAGCACTAATATCCAAAGTGACCCTTTGCTGTTTGCGATCCAAAAAGAAAGACATTTTGTGTTTAAGGGTGGGAAAATCGATCATGAACAAAGCTTCAATCGAAATGTGTAATTTGCGACGGGGTCTAGGAAGGAAGAACAAAATTTAAAACGTCCTTGTTCACTATTTATGTGCCGTTTAAGAAAACAAACGGCTACTTGAAAATGTTATCTTTTAAAATGTTGAATTTATCTTAAATCATGTTTAAACCCAAAAAATAAATAAAATCTGAGAGTCACCACTCATTCACTCACCTTATATGACGCATCGATATAACACAATCACCCTTTTTAATGTGTTGTTCCAGTTCTGATGAAGCCACTGTAAGATTAAAAGAAAAAAGGAACCAAAATATAAAGAGTTGTCAGTTATTGTGGTTGTTCATATAAAGGAAATAAATATTTAAATGCCCTTTTTATCTTACGTGTAATCAATTGTTTATTATTAAGTAACAATTTCACGCACTCAAATGGACAGACAATAGGACAGACCAATCAATGGACGGACATTCAATAAAAATTCATCACATTTGTTTAAAAACGATATCTTGCTGTGTTCAACGCTTAGCACACTTACCTGGATCTAAAGACAGTGACGCCACTTGGGTCAGGCAAAGCAGCGCCGTCAATACACTAAAACTCAGCCAATTCATTATGATTTGGCGTTTATTTATTTAGGTTTTCGTTGTTTTTTCAGTGGGTTTCCCAAGTGTCTCCTCAATAGCTCTTGCGTTCGTTGTTGAAAAGTCAACAACTGTTATGAAAACGAAGATTTTTTCAGTTGTTTGCTGTTATTGATGTGTCAACAGTAAATATATCTTTATTGATTTCTTGCTTGTTTTCCCAAAATATATTTTATTTTATTTTCATATGCACAATCTTGTCCAAAACTGTAAAGATTAAATAAATTGTTTTTTATGATATTTTGTTAAAGATTTTGTGTAAATTTGTTATTTCATATCTTAAAGTTGCATTTTTTTGTAAAAAATCAATATTTATTATAACACTTTAGTTTAATAAATTTTTAAAATTCTTTTATCACTTTAACTGTAAGTGTTACACCATCAATTGTCTAAATGAAAATGATTTGAAAAACAATAAATGCAATTATTACATGTTCTTTGAGAAGGAAACTGTGTGAGTTAAAATGGAGGTTAGACTGAAAAGTTGTTAAAAGGTAAAGAGCAGATTTTGAATTTAGTTTACTTCATTTCTATTAAAAGAACCTAGTTCAGTTCTAGTTCAGTTCTAGTTCAGTTCTAGTTCAGTTCTAGTTCAGTTCTAGTTCAGTTCTACTTCAGTTCTAGTTCAGTTCTAGTTCAGTTCTAGTTCAGTTCTAGTTCAGTTCTAGTTCAGTTCTAGTTCAGTTCTAGTTCAGTTCTAGTTCAGTTCTAGTTCAGTTCTAGTTCAATTCTAGTTCAGTTCTAGTTCAGTTCTAGTTCAGTTCTAGTTCAGTTCTAGTTCAGTTCTAGTTCAGTTTCTAGTTCAGTTCTAGTTCAGTTCTAGTTCAGTTCTAGTTCTATGTTCAGTTCTAGTTCAGTTCTAGTTCAGTTCTAGTTCAGTTCTAGTTCCGTTCTAGTTTCAGTTCTAGTTCAGTTCTTAGCTTCAGTTCTAGTTCAGTTCTACTTCAGTTCTAGTTCAGTTCTAGTTCAGTTCTAGTTCAGTTCTAGTCCAGTTCTAGTTCAGTTCTAGTTCAGTTCTAGTTCAGTTCTAGTTCAGTTCTAGTTCAGTTCTAGTTCAGTTCTAGTTCAGTTCTAGTTCAGTTCTAGTTTCAGTTCTCGTTTCAGTTCTAGTTCAGTTCTAGTTTCAGTTTCTAGTTCAGTTCTAGTTCAGTTAGTTCTAGTTCAGTTCTAGTTTCAGTTCTAGTTCAGTTCTAGTTCAGTTCTAGTTCAGTTCTAGTTCAGTTCTAGTTCAGTTCTAGTTCAGTTTTCTAGTAGTTCTAGTTACATTCTAGTTCAGTTCTAGTTCGGTCCCAGTTCAGTTCTATTTCCGTTCTAGTTCAGTTCCTAGTTCAGTTCTAGTTCAGTTCCTAGTTCCAGTTCTAGTTCAGTTCTAGTTCAGTTCTAGTTTCAGTCTGTCCAGTTCTAGTTCAGTTCTAGTTCAGTCTAGTTCAGTTCTAGTTCAGTTCTAGTTCAGTTCAGTTCGTTCAGTTCTAGTTCAGTTCTAGTTCAGTTCTAGTTCAGTTCTAGTTCAGTTCTAGTTCAGTTCTAGTTCAGTTCTAGTTCAGTTCTAGTTCAGTTCTAGTTCAGTTCTAGTTCAGTTCTAGTTCAGTTCTAGTTCAGTTCTAGTTCAGTTCTAGTTCAGTTCTAGTTCAGTTCTAGTTCAGTTCTAGTTCAGTTCTAGTTCAGTTCTAGTTCAGTTCTAGTTCAGTTCTAGTTCAGTTCTAGTTCAGTTCTAGTTCAGTTCTAGTTCAGTTCTAGTTCAGTTCAGTTCTAGTTCAGTTCTAGTTCAGTTCTAGTTCAGTTCTAGTTCAGTTCTAGTTCAGTTCTAGTTCAGTTCTAGTTCAGTTCTAGTTCAGTTCTAGTTCAGTTCTAGTTCAGTTCTAGTTCAGTTCTAGTTCAGTTCTAGTTCAGTTCTAGTTCAGTTCTAGTTCAGTTCTAGTTCAGTTCTAGTTCAGTTCTAGTTCAGTTCTAGTTCAGTCTAGTTCAGTTCTAGTTCAGTTCTAGTTCAGTTCTAGTTCAGTTCTAGTTCAGTTCTAGTTCAGTTCTAGTTCAGTTCTAGTTCAGTTCTAGTTCAGTTCTAGTTCAGTTCTAGTTCAGTTCTAGTTCAGTTCTAGTTCAGTTCTAGTTCAGTTCTAGTTCAGTTCTAGTTCAGTTCTAGTTCAGTTCTAGTTCAGTTCTAGTTCAGTTCTAGTTCAGTTCTAGTTCAGTTCTAGTTCAGTTCTAGTTCAGTTCTAGTTCAGTTCTAGTTCAGTTCTAGTTCAGTTCTAGTTCAGTTCTAGTTTCTTCTAGTTCAGTTCTAGTTCAGTTCTAGTTCAGTTCTAGTTCAGGTTCTAGTTCTAGTTCAGTTCTAGTTCAGTTCTAGTTCAGTTCTAGTCAGTTCTAGTTCAGTTCTAGTTTCAGTTCTAGTTCAGATCTAGTTCACTTTAAAAATCCACCAGTAGTCTCAAGATCACTTTTCATACTATCCTCCTAAAATCAAAGAGATTCTTATACAATCATTAGGCAGCTTAAGTCAGTTGATATTTATAGAAATGTAGAAACTCGTCGTATACGCCAAAATTAGTTTAGACCAAAACAGTCCATATAAATCCAGTTGTCAACATCTCTAACAATTACAACAACACACCAACCAAGTAGACAACGACACACATCATCATCATTTCAACTTGAACATCATTTTTATTATAATCATCAAAACATGATATAACCATCTAAAGAAAAATCATAAGCCCGGCCTTAGTTTTTCAATGCAACACATTAAAATCATCAACAACCTCAAAATCATCAACATTTTTCTCATTATTGCTATTGTCGTTGTTGTTGTTGTCGTTGTTGCTGTGGATCACGTCAACATCTCTTTACCATATTGGGTCACTTACTCACAAGAAAAGAATTAATAAATAAACCACAAAAACAAAATAGAAAAACTAAACTTCAAGTTTAGCTTAAATTAAATAAGCGGCATTCCATTCATTCAGCTCTAACTGCTGCTGCTGCTACTACGCCTCATGGATGGAGATCATTTACAAAAAGTGTCAAATTTAAAAATTTTAATCTCTTTTCCTAGATCATTTTAATAAGACACCTATTTTTTTCTCATTTCTAACATTTTGTTTAATGTTTTTGGTTATTAGAAATTTAAATTTTGATTCCATTTTAAAAAGGGTTTTATAATAATCTGACAAGGTGTCAATTGTGTCTGATACCGTGTATCAAGGTTACATATGTTTGGTGATATTTAAAATAAAAAACGAAAATCAAATAAATTATGTAGGTATTTATTATTTTCTTTGATTGGTTTTTTAAGTTTTATTATTTGAAGATCTTGTTCTTAGATAATACTTTTTGAGGTTTAATTAAGCTTTCGGAAAAGCTTAATAAAATTAAAGGTTTATGATCTCTTCTTTATTGAAATTTATTTAAAGAACTGTCATTTTGTTTTGGAATTTATTTAGTAAATAAAGAATTTCTTAAGATTTGAGTTATTAAAGATGTCACTTACTATTTTCTTATCAAATAAGAAGGGATTTTGATTTGACAGAACGTATAATGATCTAGAAGGAATTGAATAGTTTCTTAAAATAATATGTCATAAATCCCCACAACTTTTGAGGAGTTGACTTTTAGTTATAGCTTTTAACTTATTAATTTTATAACCTAAGGCGTTAACCTTGCAACATCTGTTGCCATATACCATACCCACCTTTACCACAAACTTTCATTTCCTCTTAACTTCGATCATTTAATTTAGTTTCAAGACGAACAAAAAAGCCACAGATCATAAAAACTAAATCTCAGCAATCGCTTCAATATAAAAAGCTACTAATTGCCGCCGACAAACTAATTAATTTTTTCTACAAAAAGGCGATCGATCTTAAACTGTAACAGAAACATGGCACCAGCTAGCCACCCACGAATGAAATAAAAAGTAACAAACGCTCGCTCAACCATATAGCAAATGATCTGTCCTATACACGTTACTACTTAAGCCAAGCATACATGAAACGCTTTAGTTATATAAACAAATTTATTTGTATATGTTTTAAAGTTTAATTTTAAGATCAATTTAAATAAATTCTAAAGTTTTGGAAAAAAAACTCACACAACTACGATTACGCTGTAAACAAAAATCGGGAAATGTTTTATGACGGCAATTAGAATAAAATGTTTGATATATTTAATAGTGATCGTAAAATAGAGGAGTAAATAGGAGAAGGTAAAGTGCACTTATTTAGAAAAGGGAAAACCAAAGAGAAAATTATAGAAAAGTTGGAAAATAGTACTTTTCTGTATCTTTAAAAAATTAGTTCAAAACTTTTAGACTTTAGTCTAGTCTATAGTCTAGTCTATAGTCTAGTCTATAGTCTAGTCTAGTCTAGTCTATAGTCTAGTCTATAGTCTAGTCTATAGTCTAGTCTATAGTCTAGTCTATAGTCTAGTCTATAGTCTAGTCTATAGTCCTAGTCTATAGTCGAGTCTATAGTCGAGTCTATAGTCGAGTCTATAGTCGAGTCTATAGTCGAGTCTATAGTCGAGTCTATAGTCGAGTCTATAGTCGAGTCTATAGTCTAGTCTATAGTCTAGTCTATAGTCTAGTCTATAGTCTAGTCTATAGTCTAGTCTATAGTCTAGTCTATAGTCTAGTCTATAGTCTAGTCTATAGTCTAGTCTATAGTCTAGTCTATAGTCTAGTCTATAGTCTAGTCTATAGTCTAGTCTATAGTCTAGTCTATAGTCTAGTCTATAGTCTAGTCTATAGTCTAGTCTATAGTCTAGTCTATAGTCTAGTCTATAGTCTAGTCTATAGTCTAGTCTATAGTCTAGTCTATAGTCTAGTCTATAGTCTAGTCTATAGTCTAGTCTATAGTCTAGTCTATAGTCTAGTCTATAGTCTAGTCTATAGTCTAGTCTATAGTCTAGTCTATAGTCTAGTCTAGTCTATAGTCTAGTCTATAGTCTAGTCTATAGTCTAGTCTATAGTCTAGTCTATAGTCTAGTCTATAGTCTAGTCTATAGTCTAGTCTATAGTCCTAGTCTATAGTCTAGTCTATAGTCTAGTCTATAGTCTAGTCTATAGTCTAGTCTATAGTCTAGTCTATAGTCTAGTCTATAGTCTAGTCTATAGTCTAGTCTATAGTCTAGTCTATAGTCTAGTCTATAGTCTAGTCTATAGTCTAGTCTATAGTCTAGTCTATAGTCTAGTCTATAGTCTAGTCTATAGTCTAGTCTATAGTCTAGTCTATAGTCTAGTCTATAGTCTAGTCTATAGTCTAGTCTATAGTCTAGTCTATAGTCTAGTCTATAGTCTAGTCTATAGTCTAGTCTATAGTCTAGTCTATAGTCTAGTCTATAGTCTAGTCTATAGTCTAGTCTATAGTCTAGTCTATAGTCTAGTCTATAGTCTAGTCTATAGTCTAGTCTATAGTCTAGTCCTATAGTCTAGTCTATAGTCTAGTCTATAGTCTAGTCTATAGTCTAGTCTATAGTCTATCTATAGTCTAGTCTATAGTCTAGTCTATAGTCTAGTCTATAGTCTAGTCTATAGTCTAGTCTATAGTCTAGTCTATAGTCTAGTCTATAGTCTAGTCTATAGTCTAGTCTATAGTCTAGTCTATAGTCTAGTCTATAGTCTAGTCTATAGTCTAGTCTATAGTCTAGTCTATAGTCTAGTCTATAGTCTAGTCTATAGTCTAGTCTATAGTCTAGTCTATAGTCTAGTCTATAGTCTAGTCTATAGTCTAGTCTATAGTCTAGTCTATAGTATAGTCTATAGTCTAGTCTATAGTCTAGTCTATAGTCTAGTCTATAGTCTAGTCTCTAGTCTAGTCTATAGTCTAGTCTATAGTCTAGTCTATAGTCAAGTCTATAGTCAAGTCTAGTCTAGTATATAGTCTAGTCTTTAAAGCAAATAAATCATAGTCAAGAGACAAGTATTTTTCAGTAAGCAATTGGCCTCAAAAAACTACATTTATTTAAAAAAGTGCCTACCAATGATATATTACCTAATGAGGCCTTCTAAACTTTCTCTTCCTAGTCAGTGCGCAAATTACTGTGATCAATAAAAACTAATTTAGAAACCCATAATTTTTCTTCATATTTCTTCTTCATGTTAAAAACAATAAATGTCCAAGTACTTTAAGAAATTTTTAATGAAATTATAAATCATTTATGGAAAACTATTTATAAACAAACATCTGATGGAATTGACCATTTTAAAATGATTGTTTTTTTTTTCTGCTCTTTTTCAATTACAATAATAATAAACAATTGAATTGAATGATGATTGTTGTTTGTAAATTTATGAAAATTTATGTAAATATTATAGTGTGTGGTGGATCTTCTGAAATAAGAGTGATGATTGAAATGTGTCTGTCCATTCAAACGTCTGTCAGTCTATATACAAGTGTGTTTTTAGTATAAATAAGTGTTTATATTGGCGCACGTCATTTGTGGAAAATATCAAAAGAGTAACAGAGTGATGAGGAAGAATTGATACGATAACTGATTCCATTGGTATAAAAATCGGTTATAGTCAAAAAACTTTGTAAGGAAACTTTTTTAACACTTTAAATTTAACTTCAAAAGCTTTTCCCCTCCTACATAACAAACTTTCCAGTTTTTCCCATATTTATCTGTTTTATAAAATGTCAGCAATATCTTTGGTCACACTGTATTACCTTACAATTATTTTCCCATTGAATATTTCCTATTGCACTTTGAGTTAGTATGTAGTAGCCAACGGGCATTTACACACATTCAAACCTTCTCAATCATTTGAAAATTTAAATATTTTGTCAGTTGTAGTTTAAGTTTATATTGAAATGTCCAACACCCAAACTCAAAATATCAAAACAACCATAAATATTAACAAAAACAAAAAATAACAAACAAATACCCTAAAACTAAACAAAAATTAATCTCGTGGACACAGTCTCTGCGTCAGTCATAGATGGCTGCAACATTCCAAGTCATACTAAAAACATATCATTCAATAGCCGGGAAGAAAAAAGCTGTCGTTAAATTGTTTTCATTTGTTTGTCAGCCCGAAAGTGATTGAGTGGCCGAGCAACCACTCTAACAACATGTCCAGACTGAAAGATGAAAAGACGCAGTCAAAGAGTTATCTTTACAGAAGCTTTTTCTTTGGACACTATAAACCAACAACAACAACTCGTCTACGTCCACACAATATTGGTTATTGGTGATATGTATTCCAAAACATACAGCAATTGTATACCATATACTATGTATTCAACAGATACTTTTTTTCAATAAATATTTTCATTTTTATTAACTGTTTGTAACCGTAGGAAATGTGTGAGCGTTTTTGTTGCTGTTGCTTACCAGCTGCTGTTTATGTGGATTTTGACGCCGATATAGAAAACGCGATCAGACATTCATGATCAACAACATCAGCTACAATATCCATCTATGCAGCATCTACCAACCTCTACTACTCTTTTTTTAGTTTTTATCAATCTCAGTCAGTTGTAGTTTATTTCTTTTGCAAATCTTTTCTTTAACTCATATGGCTGGTTGGTTGGTTGTTAGCTGACTTGGTCTTGTTTAAGATTTAGTTGAGCAAAAAAAGTTTTGGTATGAATTCAGAAAAAAGTGTGTAGGAAGACGAGTTTGTTGTATGTTTATGTATAGATAGATTTATATTTTTGCGCCACTTTAAATCGCCCAAACCTAAAATCGAAAATAGTTACTGCTATTCGTATATATACGGTTTTCAAATTTACACTCAGAAAATTAGGATGGAATGAATGAATGATTCACAGCAGTAGCTATCTATCTATCTATCTATCTTTTTTTTTTTTTTTGTATAGTGGAGGTGGAAACCTTACATAGGTCCCAAACTGGGTATGTCGGATTCCTACCGACTAAAACCACCTCCATCGTCAACACCACACTCCGCGGAACTGCCACCAGGTACTACTTCGCGGGGTGGTCAGCCTTTTAGCTGATATTCTTTAATTCACTGCATTTGTTATTGTGTGAGATTCATCCTGCAATTTTCGAGTTATTTCTGCATCTCGCAATGCATTATTTATGGCTGTTAAATATGCGTTTACCATGAACCAATTGTGTTCTGACGCCATCATGATTCCGATTATGTTTCCTGTGTTTAGTTCTTCTCTTATGCATGACTCTAACCATGTTCGTAATTCTGAGAATTGGGGGCAAATAAAAACTACATGCTCCGCAGTTTCATCTTCCTCTATCTATCTATCTATCTATCTATCTATCTATCTATCTATCTATCTATCTATCTATCTTCTATCTATCTATCTATCTATCTATCTATCTATCTATCTATCTATCTATCTATCTATCTATCTATCTATCTATCTATCTATCTATCTATCTATCTATCTATCTATCTATCTATCTATCTATCTATCTATCTATCTATCTATCTATCTATCTATCTATCTATCTATCTATCTATCTATCTATCTATCTATCTATCTATCTATCTATCTATCTATCTATCTATCTATCTATCTAGCTATCTATCTATCTATCTATCTATCTATCTATCTATCTATCTATCTATCTATCTATCTATCTATCTATCTATCTATCTATCTATCTATCTATCTATCTATCTATCTATCTATCTATCTATCTATCTATCTATCTATCTATCTATCTATCTATCTATCTATCTATCTATCTATCTATCTATCTATCTATCTATCTATCTATCTATCTATCTATCTATCTATCTATCTATCTATCTATCTATCTATCTATCTATCTATCTATCTATCTATCTATCTATCTATCTATCTATCTATCTATCTATCTATCTATCTATCTATCTATCTATCTATCTATCTATCTATCTATCTATCTATCTATCTATCTATCTATCTATCTATCTATCTATCTATCTATCTATCTATCTATCTATCTATCTATCTATCTATCTATCTATCTATCTATCTATCTATCTATCTATCTATCTATCTATCTATCTATCTATCTATCTATCTATCTATCTATCTATCTATCTATCTATCTATCTATCTATCTATCTATCTATCTATCTATCTATCTATCTATCTATCTATCTATCTATCTATCTATCTATCTATCTATCTATCTATCTATCTATCTATCTATCTATCTATCTATCTATCTATCTATCTATCTATCTATCTATCTATCTATCTATCTATCTATCTATCTATCTATCTATCAATCTATATATCTATCTATCTATCTATCTATCTATCTATCTATCTATCTATCTATCTATCTATCTATCTATCTATCTATCTATCTATATATGTTTAACCAACATTTTCCTTTTGAGTGTAAACCGAAATTGAGGAAAATTTTCCTAGACATAAATGATCAGTTTTCAACACAACTATGTAACAGCCCAAAGATGAATGTTACGAATGTGTTCCAACAAAGATTACTCTCATTTGTCGTGTTCACTTAATAAAATGAGAGTAAAACATTTAAGACTTACAGTTTTTTGTTATCCAAAACCAAAAACAACAATGAAACATGTGTCAGTTATGTTAATGTTCAAAACATACTCTCATAGATTTTCAAATTCAAATGGGTGTTGTTGTTTTTGTTAATGTATGCCGTGTTGCTATTGCTGTTAATCAAATAACTTGACTCCAAATACAAGTTGTAAAGATTTTGGCGCCTACGCATAAATTTTATTTAGAGAGAAGAAGAAGAAGAAAAAAGTTCAACACTGGTTTTGGGGAATTTTTGTTGTTTTGTTAAATTCTTCAGGAGATTTTCATTTAATCTTGCATTTTATGTTTCACAAAAGAAAAAATACAACAACAATTTGCTTATTTTGCGGTCAATCATGATTAAAATTTCAACACAACAGAAAACTTCAAAAAGTATTCAAATCTCAGCTTAAACAAATGATAGATGGCGCTTTCTGGGAATTGGGAATGTGTGTTTGTCTATTTGTTTGAACACTTTTTTGACACTTAACGTTTTTAAACAATAAACTTCCGGTATGTATGGATGGAGTGATTTGAAAACTTTTCAGGCATTAAATTTGAAGGAAATATTATTGTTGTTGGTTTGGTGGTTGTCAGAATAAAGTGTTACATGTTAAAAGAGTTTTGTTTTTTGACATGTCAATAATAAATTTGTAAAACGAATGATGCCGGCAAAAAGCACTTTTAACTGATGACATAGAAAATGTTGAAAACCAATTGCTAATAATTTGAAATTTGTATTTTAAATGAAAATTAAAGTTAGGCTATTGTTTCCAAATAGCTTTTTTAATACCAAAAAAAGCTTTAAGAATGATTTAAAAATATTAGAAATCTGTAGCTTTCTCAACAATTAGATCATATGACCTTACGCTTCAGATTTGTTTTTAGAAAAACTGGTCTGTTTTCCCCTATTTGTTTAATTTGATTTTTTTCATCTGGTTTTTTTAAACTTTTTTAATTACTTTTCTTTGATTTTAATTAAATATACAAAATAAGGTAAAATAAAATTATTTTAAATTTATTTTCAACGCCCACCATGAAATTTAGCTTAACATTTTTTTTAATACATATTTATTATTTCTATATTGTTTAGCTATTAATTTATTTACTTGTTTATTTAAAACATTTTTATATTTTTACAGGCAAATTAACAAAGTTATAAAAATCTTTATAAAAAAATCTTTGAATATTTAATTATCATTTAGAAATTAAGTTAAACGACTCGATTCGGTTCATGCTAAATAGAATCATACTAACTAAGCATTTTGGTATTTACGTTAAATAATAATAATAATGAGAAAAAATTTAAATCTATTATTTAAACAATTTCAATTTTTAAAACAATATCGATTATAGGGTACTTGTTTAGAAACAAAAAAAAAAAAAAACCTAGTTATATAAACAAGAGGGCGTTAATGTTAATATTTATTTTGATTTAAAAGTTAAGTTATAATAAAAATGTATAGACATCAAATTAATTGTCTGTTGTTTTCTATTTTGAAAGGGATTTATTATTTCATTACCTTCGTCTACAACCTACTTAAGAAACTCTCTATAACCAAATCTATGAAACCCTGTAATTAGAAATTGATAAATTTGAAGTTTTAGCTTTGTAATGATAAAATATTATCATCATTATAGATTTATAACTTAATTATAGGAATCTTCAGCTAGGTTTTGAAAATTACTAAGTAGTTATTTATTTAAATGAAATCTTAAAACAACAACTAACATACGATCCCAATAAAACCTTCAAAGTCTTAAGCAGCAAATGTTTAACATTTAAATTTCAATATTTTCGAAGAATTTTGAAAAGAAAAAATTGTTTAATAAAAGTTGTTTATGGAACGGAAAAGGTTTAAGTTGTGATTTTCTCAAATTGGTGCGAAGTTTTCTTTTAATTTCTAAGTTCTAAAATGTTGAAATATTTGTAAACATAAAAGTTCTCATGATAAAGGTCTAATATTTTAAACATGACACTTTAAAACTTTTGTACCGACCCGATTAAGGTTAAACACTTTTATTCAATAAAGGCAGGTACAGAATAGACTACAGACTAGACTAGACTAGACTAGACTATAGACTAGACTATAGACTAGACTATAGACTAGACTATAGACTAGACTATAGACTAGACTATAGACTAGACTATAGACTAGACTATAGACTAGACTATAGACTAGACTATAGACTAGACTATAGACTAGACTATAGACTAGACTATAGACTAGACTATAGACTAGACTATAGATTAGACTATAGACTAGACTATAGACTAGACTATAGACTAGACTATAGACTAGACTATAGACCAGACTATAGACTAGACTATAGACTAGACTATCGACTAGACTATAGACTAGACCATAGACTAGACTATAGACTAGACTATCGACTAGACTATAGACTAGACTATAGACTAGACTATAGACTAGACTATAGACTAGACTATAGACTAGACTATAGACTAGACTATAGACTAGACTATAGACTAGACTATAGACTAGACTATAGACTAGACTATAGACTAGACTATAGACTAGACTATAGACTAGACTATAGACCAGACTATAGACTAGACTAGACTAGACTATAGACTAGACTATAGACTAGACTATAGACTAGACTATAGACTAGACTAGACTATAGACTAGACTATAGACTAGACTATAGACTAGACTATAGACTAGACTATAGACTAGACCATAGACTAGACTATAGACTAGACTATAGACTAGACTATAGACTAGACTATAGACTAGACTATAGACTAGACTATAGACTAGACTATAGACTAGACTATAGACTAGACTATAGACTAGACTATAGACTAGACTATAGACTAGACTATAGACTAGACTATAGACTAGACTATAGACTATAGACTAGACTATAGACTAGACTAGACTATAGACTAGACTATAGACTAGACTATAGACTAGACTATAGACTAGACTATAGACTAGACTATAGACTAGACTATAGACTAGACTATAGACTAGACTATAGACTAGACTATAGACTAGACTATAGACTAGACTATAGACTAGACTATAGACTAGACTATAGACTAGACTATAGACTAGACTATAGACTAGACTAGACTACTAGACTAGACTATACTAGACTATAGACTAGACTATAGACTAGACTATAGACTAAAAATCCGATATTCACTAAAAACCTAAATTTTCACAAAAAGAATATATTTTAATAAATTCTCAATTTTTCACTAAAATTTCGTTTTTCAAATTTTTTATAAATATTTTTTACTAAAAATCCAATTTACAAAAAAATCACAAACAATTCTTAATATAAATCTAATACAATTTAAAAAAAAAAATATAATTTTACTAAAAATCGATTTTTAAAAATTTTAATTTTGCTAAATATTTAAATATTAAAAAGGATTTTATGTTAAGTAAAAATCAAAATTTTCCAAAAATTTTAATTATTCTAAAAATGTTATATTTTATTAAAAATCTAAAATCTAAAAAAAGAAATTTCTAATTTTATTAAAAATTTAAAATTTTATTACAAATATCAAATTTTATTAAAAATCTGAAATTTTTCTAAAAATTTAATTTTCACTGAAAGTTTTCTTAGTTTAAGTCAATATTTTATTTTAAATTGTTTTAAATTATCTTAATTAAATTAAACTTCAACTTAGTAAGATTTCCCAAAAAAAATGCAACTAAATTAAACAGAAATCATTAAGGAAATAAAAAATTAAATACAAAATACAAAACTTACATTTTATCATGACAAGTTTAAATTCCAGATTGTTTTTTCTGAACCGCTCTGGCTAAAAAGTAATGTCCTTTAATCCACTTCCCTTACACCTTCGTTATAAAACTTTTCACTTTTTTATAGGTTTTAAATGATTTTAACACACGCAACTTTAATGATCGTCATAAGCAACAACTGACAATTGCCAAACAAACAACATATAAAATGAAAAAAGCAGAAAAATTTAAACCGTTAAAAATCGGGGGAAAAAAGAATTTAGATTAAGAAATCGTGTGGTGAGAGTTAAATAAATGTTTTTAGTTTAAATTGCAAAGTCTTCTTTTTTTTGGTTTTTGTCTGATATTAATGTTTTTAATGTTTTAATTTAATTATCAAACATTATTTATAGAGCAAACACACTTAAACACACACTGATCATAGTAGATAGTTCCGTTCGAACATATTTACTTAAGCATAGACATTTATCATTAACATTTCGTAATTTACACTAATAATAACAACTACAACAACAGAGATGGACGACGACAAAACAAACGTTGTGATTTAGTTTTTATTTTTGTAATTTACAAACACCTCACAAGATTTACACAGATACTTGTTGATCATACAACCTGGCAATGGACCATTTATTTATCAATCCAACAAGCGATGTAGTACCACAACAACCCACTCTTTGCTCTATGCTGCTTGCTTGATATGGACGCGATAATAATGATGATCCTATTTAAAGTGCCAAAAGTGATTTGTGAAATCTTGCGCAGTCTGTGCAGCAAAAAAAAAAAAAAAGACATAAAAATTAAAATAATATTCCATTAGCAAATAGACACGCACACTGGCTGGCAGACGCACCTCTACAGCCAGAAACCAGAAGAAGAACGAAGAAAAAAAACTTTATTTAGTTGACACTATGATGAGTTAAGGCCATCATTCAAATTACACATTTTCCAACACACAAAAAGTCTTTAAAGCAAAACTATCACTAGTGCCAAATAGTATCATCACTCATTTGTAACAAAAAAATGCAGAGGCGAATATAATTGTTAATCTTAGGTGGTCAGGGTTTGATCCATTTTTATGACATGACCTTTTTAATTATTATAGTTTTATTTAAATTCTTTTTTCTTTCTTTCTTAACTAATTAAAACGATTTATTATTAATAAATAAAACAAAATACTTAAACTATCACTCGCGTTTGTTTCACCTTTTATTGCTAAATTTTCGTTTCTTTGATACGATTTCTTTCTTGAGATAAAGTTAAGAATACCCGACTGCTTTGGTCAAGGTATAAACGTTGACTGACTGGCTCTATGGATAAATAATCATAACAGAGCAACAGCAAGCAACAAGTCAAGACAAAAACAACATCGTAAGAATAAAATTTGTTTTTATTATTCCTACTCACTACAACGTTGACGCTGATGACGATGGCGATGATGATGATGTTGTTGTTTGCTGTTGAAGGCAACAAGGTGCTCACTTACACATGTTGGCGAACATTTGAACTCCTGCTGTTTTTGTTGTGTTTTCTGTTTTCTTACCAACAACCACCACTACTCCCTTTAGTGTTTACCAAGAGCTATAATAATTTCCAGTTCACGAGATCTATCCATCCACACATACTCACTCGCTCTTATACTTTAAATCACATACATTAAGTGTTTGTTGCTGTTGTTGTTTTTGTGGTGCGTTGTATAAATACTTACATACTCTTTGTTGTAGTAAAGGAACAACAAAACAAATCAATAATAAACAACAAAAACAACAACAAAGTTTGTTTATCTACTCTTTTAGTTATGCTCGAATTTGTTGTGGTTTAGTCTGATGTTGTTGTTGTTGTTGGCGGTGAGTATTGATCTCTATTCGAATATTCTCATGTTTAAAGTTGCCATGTAAAGTTTTCTTTGCTTTTGCTTTTTATTGTTATTTTGGGGGGTGGGGGTGGTAAGCCTAAAATGTGTGTCGATTAATTTGCTAAAAGCATACAGTTTTGAAACAACATTTGAACTCTTCATGAGAGCCTTTTGTCATTATCTGCCTTTGACGATCATGAACGAAAACTTTTATTCTTCTGGCCGAAGAGGAACATCTGCCTTTATCTGATCAAGAAAGAAAACTTTTGATGTTTTCTCTATGGAACTAGATTCATCTATCATTTAGAAATCCTATTGAAAATAAAGAAGCCGTTCATTCTTCTGGCGGAAGAGGAACATCTTTCTTTATCTGATCAAGCACGAAAACTTTGAATGTTTTCCCTATGGAACTAAATTCCTCTATCATTTAGAAATCCTAATGAAAGTTAAGAAACCGTTCTATTCTTTTGGAGGAGGATGGAGATCTGCCGTTATCTCATCAAGAATGGAAACGTTCGATGTTTACTTTATGGAACTAGATTCCTCTATCTTTTAGACATCCTAATGGAAATAAAGAAACCTTTCCTTCTTCTAAAGGAGGATAGAGATCTGTCGTTATCTGATTAGGAACGAAAACTTATGATATACTTTATGGAACAAACTTAGCTGATTAAGAACGAAAACTTTCGTGGTTTACCTTACGAAACTAGATTCTTCACATTCTTCTGGCGAAGAATGAGAAGAAAGATCTGACGTAACATAATCAAAAAAGAGAACTTTCGATGTTTCGACTTTATGGAACTAGATTTCTCTAATCCTAATCCTAACATCCTAGTGTTTATAAAGAAACCTTTATTTCTTCTAGAGGAGTAGGAGAATGAAGATCTGAAATGACGAATAGGAGGTGGCTGATTCAAGAATTATGTGGAATACTGATGTAACTTCTGGAGAATTCGCCAATAATGTTATTATGGCAAGCGGACCAATGGCATTCGGACTATAAGTTACGAGATTAGGTTTAGGGACACACCCTCAATGCAGTTTCTAAATAAGAATTCGTTCACCAGACATCACGACGAATATTGTTTTTAACATTCGATGATGGTCTAAATGAGTCGATTAACAGAAGAATCACACGGTTCATTTAGTAATAGTGAAGTATTGTCAAAAAGATCTATGGGTGATCGCGATAGGTAGTATAAACTAGATCCCACCATTCGATCCAGATACTATAGCCAGAAAAATCTTAGGGCCCTAGTAAAAACCGTTACTAGCAAATAGAATAACGCTTCAGACGCATCCTTAGATAGGAAGTATTATTAAAACCATCGGTCTAAGGACCACAGGTCCCAAAATGTATAACAAACAAGCAACAATTTCAAAAAAAAAAAAACCTCAAGGCATTTTATTTTACCTTTGCAAAACTTAAACATTTCACTCAATCCGCTGGCAACTCTATCAAAAAATTGTTTACCTTTATTTCAAGTATTGCATTTTCAACTCAGAGATACAATATCTCTCGTGTTTTAATATCATTATTACGATATTTTCTCAAACGCCCACGTGCTATTTCTGCTGTTGCGGCTGCTGCTAATGCAGCATACGAAAAGCTACTGTGGCTGCCGGAACCACTGGCTCTGCTGTTGATTTGATTTTTATATGTTGTTGTTTACTTGATCACTCACACAAATAACAGCAACTTAAACCACTGATATACAGAGAGTGATATTTGCATTTAATAACAGAAACAACAAACAAATGCAGAGGCTGTAAAATAATTGCAAATGCGAAGAAGAAAAACAATAAAACTAGATCCTCTGACAGCCTGTCGTATGTCATTTGTGGTGAGCAATGTCATCCAACTTTGTTAATACTTTTGTACGTATGTATGTACGTTCAGGCTGCTGCAAAGAGTACGAACAAATAATAATAATTTCAAATCCATGTTTGTATCTCTGTGTTCATAGTATATGCAGTAGTGGATTATTGCCGGTCTACCAACAAATCGAATTTGTTGCGCCAATCAGTAGCATTCAGTCTTTGGAAGCTTAAGATTTACTTACATTATGTTTACATTTACACACGCACACACACTCTTATATCTTACAAACTTTTGTTTACAAGTTTAAGTAGTAAAATGGAAATTTATTTCAGTTTTGGAAAGAAAAACAAAGAACAGAGCAACTGGTAACAAGAATTATGGATGAGCTGGAAAAAAAGTAAAACAAACATGTGCGTTTGGTTTTCGTTTTCTAAGAAGTGAGAAAATAATTAGAATTTTTTAAATAACCGTTACTATTTTTACGATTTTAAATAGTTGCGTCAGTTTTGAAAGTAATTTAATGTTAGGAATTAGTTTTATGTCCAAAGAGAGATTCAATTTTTCAATACACTTCTCTATAAAAGTTTCTGATATTCATGGACTAGTCTATTGAATAGTCTTTGAACTAGTCTCTGGACTAGTCTATTGAATAGTCTATGAACTAATCTATGGACTAGTCTATTTACTAGTATATAGAGTAGTCTACTTATTGACTAGTCTATTGATTAGTGTATAGAATAGTCTATGGACTAGTCTACTGAATAGTCTATGGACTAGTCTACTGAATAGTCTATGGACTAGTCTATGAACAAGTCTATGGACTCGTCTATTGACTAGTCTATGGACTCGTCTATTGACTAGACTATGAACTCGTATATTGAATAGACTAGTCTATGAATTAGTATATTGTCTATATTACAGACTAGTCTATAGACTATTCTGTGGAATCTATGGAATAGACTATAGAATAGTCTATGAACTAGTATATGGACTAGTCTATTGACTACTTTATGAACTCGTATATTGACTAATTTATGAATTTGTCTATTGAGTAGTCTATGGACTAGTATATAGACTAGTCTATGTACTATTATGCAGAGTCTATGGAATAGCCTATGGACTAGTCCATTGAATAGTCTATGGACTGGTCTATGGACAAGTCTATGGACTCGTCTATGGACTCGTCTATTAACTAGTCTATGGTCTCTTCTATTGCCTAGTCTATGAAATCGTATATTGGCTAGTCTATGGACTATTCTGTCGAATCTATGGACTAGTCTATTGACTAATCTAAGAACTCGTATATTGACTAGTCTATGAATTAGTATATGACTAGTTATTGACTATTCTGTGGAATCTATGGAATAGTCTAGTTTATTGACTATTCTGTGGAATCTATGGAATAGTCTATAGACTAGACTATTGTCTATGGTCTACTTTATAGAATAGTCTATTGAATAGTATATTAACTCGTATATTGACTAGTATATTAACTAGTCTATTGACTAGTCGATTGACTAATCTATCAACTAGTCTATTGACCAGTCTATAGTCCATGGACTCGCCTATTGACTATTCTACAAACTAGTCTAGGACTATGCTATTGACTAGTATCTGAAGTACATAGTCTATTGACTAGCCTTTGGATTATTCTATAGACTAGTCAATTGACTACGATATTTTGTCTTTGCAATTTTACAAGACCATTTTTTTGTTAAAATTGCAATACTTACTCAAATATATCTTGTTTAAAGTTGAGATTAAAAATTATCAAGACAATAAGGAATTTTTACACTTAAACAAATTTTAATTAAATATTTATTTTTCGTTATTTTGTCACTATTTAGTGTCTCTTCAAAATTATTAACTCAAATATTTGAAATGTAAATCCCATTCATAATTTTTACAATATCACCTAAATGAGATATTTTCATTCATGCTAAAACTACGAAAACTATTTCTGCAATTTAAACTATTTCATGTAAATATTTTTGTAATTTTTACTTTAAATAACACAAATATTTTATTTGTTTAACAAATTTACAACTCTTTTATTTAGTTAAAAGATTAAAAAAATATTTATGACTTTATTGTTTTGACAATTAGGGCGTTAAATTTGAATTACGAATGAGAGTTGTAGCTTATAACTAAGCCCCCACCTATATCTGCACTATGATCAAATCCAGTTAAAAATGTGATTATCTCTTCTCAAGATCGCATACTTTACAAAAGTAATTCCAAAGATCGCTAACTAAATTTCTATTTTATTGAAAAAATTCGCATAAATTTTGAAAATCAAACACTTTCTTGCCACCAGCATTTTCAATAAAAAAAATTCTTAAATTTCTTTTATTTTTATAACAAAAAATTAACATTTTTCAATGTGATTCCCCAAGGTGGGTTGTAACAAAGAAAAAACAATAAATTGTTCCAAGTTGTGGGAAACTGCAATAAAATAACTTGAAAAGATAATTTAAAAATGATCATAATTTTCATTTATATTTGACAGTTTGAGTATTGAAATTGTTATTTATTTCAAGATCAAATGACGAGTGGTCGTCGTTTACCAAACAAACCAATTAAACTGAACTCCAAATGTAAAGCGTATAAGTTCAAATAAAAGTGAAAATTATTTAAATGATCATCTCCCTCATTTTTATATTTATATTTTTTCTTCAACTTCAACACTCTGCTGGTAATCCAAATGATCATCATTTAATTAATATGCATTTTCAGAAAAAAAAAAAAATAACTTAATAAACTAATCCAAAAACCAATCCAATCAAATCATAACAAAGGTGGTATGCAGTTCCATAAACAAATGAAATCACGACATTTAATATTTTAACAACAATAACAATAATGAATAGAAAATCTCTGCCTTTGTCACCTTTAATATTCAAAACGTTAAGAAAATAATGATGAATAATGACAGCGTGTGATGAGTGAGCGTATAATGTCATTCATTGGTGGGGACCCATTCAAATGCATTCATTCGTATTTACACACATTCACATTTAAGTCACAAAATTTTTTTTTATTAAATAGTCAAATTCATGGAGTGAAGAAGTGTGGCATTTTGTGGGCGGCATATGGGGACATAAATCGTGCCAGATTGTATTTACATTTGAAATACAGTCAGTCAGTCAGCTAGACAACAGCAAGTGATTTTGATAAAGACATTAGTAAAATAAATAAAAACAAAATATAAATTTTGAAAATATTAAATTATTAGGTTTGTTTGAGTACTATATATTTGGTCTGTTTGGCACAGACCTGGGCGATTTCCATTAATTTTGCATTAACATTAAATTAAAAAAAAATTAATTTAATGTAAAAAATATTGCATTAACATTAAATTTGTAGAATTTAATGCATTAAATTTCCATTAACATTAAATATTTTTGAATTTAATGCATTAATTTTACATTAACATTAAATATTTTTGAAATTAATGCATTAATTTTGCATTAACATTAAATATATCTGAATTTAGTACATTAATTTTACATTAACATTAAATGAGCAATAAAATTAATGCATTAATATTCCATTAACATTAATATATATAAAAATTGATAAACATAAATAAAAATACAGCACAAAAGACCTCGATCTAACTAAATACAACTAAAATTAAATAGGTTAAAGTCCTTTCTAATAACTCCTATATTCCATTCAAACTTGTGTGTTTTAAATATGATATTTATATAAGATTCCACATACAAAATAAACTGAAAAAGGAATATCTGGGAAGTGATACTATTCTTCTAATATGTATTATCGAGTATAGGACTTATTAGAAAGGACTTTAACAAAATAAACTACAAAAGGAATATCTGGGAAGTCATACTATTCTTCTAATATGTATTATCGAGTATAGGACTTATTAGAAAGGACTTTAACACATTAAATTTTACTTGAATTTAGTTAGACCGAGCTCTTTAGCGCTGTATTCTTATTTTTATAAATTATTTTATACATTAATGTTAATGGAAATTAATGCATTAAATTCAAAAATATTTAATGTTAATGCAAAATTAATGCATTAATTTCACAAATATTTAATGTTAATGTAAATTAATGCATTAAATTTAAAAATATTTAATATTAATGCAAATTTAATGCATTAAATGTACCCATGTTAATGTTAATGCAATAAACTTGCATTAACATTATTTTTTTTTAATGTAGAAAAAATTGTTAATGCATTAACATATTTAATGCATTTATCCCAGGTCTGGTTTGGCAAATCTTTATTTAATAAAAGAAAAATATAAATAATATTTATTTTAGATGATATCACAAGAGTTGGTATAGTGATCAAGATAATCTGATGGGTCAAAGTTTCTATACTCTAGTCTATAGTCTAGTCTATAGTCTAGTCTATAGTCTAGTCTATAGTCTAGTCTATAGTCTGGTCTATAGTCTAGTCTATAGTCTAGTCTATAGTCTAGTCTATAGTCTAGTCTATAGTCTAGTCTATAGTCTAGTCTATAGTCTAGTCTATAGTCTAGTCTATAGTCTAGTCTATAGTCTAGTATATAGTCTAGTATATAGTCTAGTATATAGTCTAGTCTATAGTCTAGTCTATAGTCTGGTCTATAGTCTAGTCTATAGTCTAGTCTATAGTCTAGTCTATAGTCTGGTCTAGTCTAGTCTAGTAGTCCTAGTCTATAGTCTAGTCTATAGTCTAGTCTATAGTCTAGTCTATAGTCTAGTCTATAGTCTAGTCTATAGTCTAGTCTATAGTCTAGTCTATAGTCTAGTCTATAGTCTAGTCTATAGTCTAGTCTATAGTCTAGTCTATAGTCTAGTCTATAGTCTAGTCTATAGTCTAGTCTATAGTCTAGTCTATAGTCTAGTCTATAATCTAGTCTATAATCTAGTCTATAGTCTAGTCTATAGTCTAGTCTATAGTCAAGTCTATAGTCTAGTCTATAGTCTAGTCTATAGTCTAGTCTATATTCTAGTCTAGTCTATAGTCTAGTCTATAGTCTAGGCTATAATCCAGTCGATAGTCCTAGTATTTAATCTAGTCTATAGTCTGTTCTTTAGTCAGTCCTATGATCTAGCCTTTAGTCTCACTTACCCAAATTTTACCACATGTCTTTTTCCAAATCATCAACAAAGTCATCTAAAGTCTTGTTATGATAATTTATCATCATCATCTACATCATACATGTGTGGCGCTGTGGTTCGACTTGTAACAGCGCTGATGCCGGTACTGTGCCATCCACTGCATTGCGTGTGTCTTTGGGCCTGTTGCTACCATTAGTAGTGGTGTTGTTGTAGTTGTTGCTGTTTAAATAAATAGTATCTATCAGATGTGTAAGTGCAGCCAACAACATTTGTATTTAGTTTATCATCGTTTTTGTTGTTGTGGTTTTGACTACTTGTTGTATCTGTTGATTAGTTGCAAAATGGTCTGTGACACAATGTGACATAATGAAGAAAAATCTTCCTCTTTGTACATATCAAATACACCAGACACTCACAGACATACGCACACAAATCATACATACATACATACATTGTGCCACATATAGCACATAAACTTGTCTATTTATTTTCAAATGCTACGTACTATTAACAACAACAAAATGTATCTGTATTTTTCTTTACTTACAAACAGTTGTAATGCGTTTAAGCTTAGTTAGTTAAATTTATTAGTTAATATGTATATCTATAGATGTACATACATACATATGTATGTTTCTATGAATGTTTGTACGAAAGATCAACTAACTATAAGCACGAGCAGTCAACAGTTTTTGACTAATCATTAAGAGAGAAAAAAATTTACAAAAATGTTGTTAAATAAAATAAATACTTGTATATTGAAAACTAAAAAAAAGTAATAACATGTCACATAAATTTTTAGTGACTTAATTTGTATTAATAAGTTTTAATTTTAAATTGATTTAACGGTCCGTTGATGATTTGTAAAATTACAAACGTTTTCAACGTCTTAGTTTAACTATGTAGATAATATCACTTGATTTTGATTTATTCAAGTCTAAGATTTAAATTATTTTTTTTAATTCCCTCAATGACAGTTTAAAATTAATATAAATTAATAAAATATTTGAATTTAAATTTATTTTATTAAGAGTTTATGTGTAAGCATTCATACATATAAAGATTAATGTGAATATTTTAACTTGGCCTGTTTTGGATGGTTAATCAGCCTTATTAGTCGTCCATTTACATAACAAAGATAAAGTTAATCTGATGTCTGTTTATAAATTGATCGTTTGCTATATCAATACTATATGACTGATCAGTTCTAGTTCAGTATTGGTTTAGTTCTATTTCAGTTCTAGTTCAGTATTGGTTTAGTTCCACTTCAGGTCTAGCTCAGTTCTAGTTCAGTTCTAGTTCAGTGTTAGTTCAGTTCTAGTTCAGTTCAAGTTCAGTTCTAGTTCAGTTTCTAGTTCAGTTCTAGTTCAGTTCTAGTTCAGTTCTAGTTCAGTTCTAGTTCAGTTCTAGTTCAGTTCTAGTTCAGTTCTAGTTCAGTTCTAGTTCAGTTCTAGTTCAGTTCGTTCAGTTCTAGTTCAGTTCTAGTTCAGTTCTAGTTCAGTTCTAGTTCAGTTCTAGTCGTTCTAGTTCATTTCTAGTTCAGTTCTAGTTCTAGTTCAGTTTCTAGTCAGTTCTAGTTCAGTTCTAGTTCAGTTCTAGTTCAGTTCTAGTCAGTTCTAGTTCAGTTCTAGGGTCAGTTCTAGTTCAGTTATTAGTTCTAGTTCAGTTCAGTTCTAGTTCAGTTCTAGTTCAGTTCTAGTTCAGTTCTAGTTCAGTTCTAGTTCAGTTCTAGTTCTAGTTCAGTTCTAGTTCAGTTCTAGTTCAGTTCTAGTTCAGTTCTAGTTCAGTTCTAGTTCAGTTCTAGTTCAGTTCTAGTTCAGTTCTAGTTCAGTTCTAGTTCAGTTCTAGTTCAGTTCTAGTTCAGTTCTAGTTCAGTTCTAGTTCAGTTCTAGTTCAGTTCTAGTTCAGTTCTAGTTCAGTTCTAGTTCAGTTCTAGTTCAGTTCTAGTTCAGTTCTAGTTCAGTTCTAGTTCAGTTCTAGTTCAGTTCTAGTTCAGTTCTAGTTCAGTTCTAGTTCAGTTCTAGTTCAGTTCTAGTTCAGTTCTAGTTCAGTTCTAGTTCAGTTCTAGTTCAGTTCTAGTTCAGTTCTAGTTCAGTTCTAGTTCAGTTCTAGTTCAGTTCTAGTTCAGTTCTAGTTCAGTTCTAGTTCAGTTCTAGTTCAGTTCTAGTTCAGTTCTAGTTCAGTTCAGTTTTCTTCAGTTCTAGTTCAGTTCTAGTTCAGTTCTAGTTCAGTTCTAGTTCAGTTCTAGTTCAGTTCTAGTTCAGTTCTAGTTCAGTTCTAGTTCAGTTCTAGTTCAGTTCTAGTTCAGTTCTAGTTCAGTTCTAGTTCAGTTCTAGTTCAGTTCTAGTTCAGTTCTAGTTCAGTTCTAGTTCAGTTCTAGTTCAGTTCTCCGAAATATCTGCAATATGCCAACCTGAAACTTTACCTTCTGGATCCTAAAATATATTTCATGTAAGATTGCTGTGCATTTGTCATAAATCAGTTAATCTAACAAAACTGGCGCCTTTTCAAATGAAAAATAAAATTAAAACTTTTCTCTTTTAAAACAATTTTTAATGATTTCTGACATGCTTGACACCTTACAATAAAACTTAATTAAATATCGATTAAATTTTAATGAAAATCACACAAAATCAACCAAAAAATCTCACTTGTCTTCAAAATTAAGTGCCAACGACAAAAAAAATTCGACAAACTCGTCGTCATTTGATTTGGAAGCGTTTCAGTGATTTAATCAAAAATATTTTAAAAATATTCATGATTATTTACTGTGTTGATTTGATATTGAGCGATCGCATCAAATAAAGACGGCAGAAAATATTTTTATCAAATTAAAAAACGATTAAAATGAAACAACTTAATTAAATGGACTTTCAAATCGTGTTTGTTGATATTTTTATTATAAATAAATATTTCTTTTTTTTGTATTTTTTTTTTTAATTTAATCATTAAAACTAAAAATATAAATTCAACTATTAACTAACACTAACAACAACCACCATCAAAATATGCATTGGTACTACAAACACATATAAATATTTTTGTTGTTTTTGTTTTAATAAATAATAAATTGTTTTTTTTTTAATATTTTTTAAATTGATTAAGAATAATGTAGCAGTATGTAATGATGTAAAAAATAAAACTATAAAATTAGACAGAGAGAATGTGTTTAAAAAGATAGACAAATAAAGAAGAGGGAGAGAGAGAGGTAGCCAAATATAATTAAAGAAAAGTCTATTAATGCAAGTAATCGAGTTAATTAACTCTTTTGTATTAGCAGTTAATGATCATTAAATTGTTGTAATAAAACAGACAAACAGCATGTTTTGTTGTATAAAACTTTTGAGCATTTTTATATAGTGTTGTTGCTGTTTTTTTTAAGATTTTTGAAGATTAGCAAGTTCAATAGAGTCACCACAACTGTAAAGAAATAAAAAAAATGTGTAAAGAGAGAGGGAGAGTGAAAATGTAACATCATTAAGATAAAGTTTAAAAAATCGTTAGTAATGTAATACAAAGCTAATAAACGAATGACAATGATTCATATAATCAATAAATAAATGATTGTTGATTGCTGATTGTAATCAATAATAATTATTGTTAACACCTTTTGTTGTTGTTTCACATTGTTTGTAAAACTATAAAATTTGAGTAAATCAACCATTAAATGGGATCGATACTATTTTATAATTAGGTAACAATTATTATTGCTTTTTGTATGATTATGATCATGATGTTGATAATGATTATTATGATAATGATGTTGTGAAACTGAACTCAATTGCAAATGAATATAAAACTGTTAATTGTTTTCAAACATTTTAACCTTCAGCTTTGAGGGTTAACTTTTACTCACTTTATACATATCATGGCTGTGGTTTCATTGTCCTTGTTATGTTTGTCCACTGTTGTTAAACTGTTCAATTTATTACCATTATTTTCCTGCGTTGACAAAGAATTTGTTGTTGGTATTTTACCGCTGCCTCCATTTATATTTAGCAAATGTTTTGGCAACTGATTTGAGGAATCTCCTCGCTGGTATAAAGACGTGTGACGATTACTCATGGTGGACTGCTGTTAATTTGGTAAAAAATGGAATCAAAATTTAGAATGGTCAGAATAGAAATTGTTATCAAAGGATTCAGTTCTGTTCTAGTCCTGTTCTATTTCTGGTCTAGTTCTGTTTTAGTTCTGTTTTAGTTCTGTTCTAGTTCTGTTCTAGTTCTGTTCTAGTTCTGTTCTAGTTCTGTTCTAGTTCTGTTCTAGTTCTGTTCTAGTTCTGTTCTAGTTCTGTTCTAGTTCTAGTTCTGTTCTAGTTCTGTTCTAGTTCTGTTCTAGTTCTGTTCTAGTTCTGTTCTAGTTCTGTTCTAGTTCTGTTCTAGTTCTGTTCTAGTTCTGTTCTAGTTCTGTTCTAGTTCTGTTCTAGTTCTGTTCTAGTTCTGTTCTAGTTCTGTTCTAGTTCTGTTCTAGTTCTGTTCTAGTTCTGTTCTAGTTCTGTTCTAGTTCTGTTCTAGTTCTGTTCTAGTTCTGTTCTAGTTCTGTTCTAGTTCTGTTCTAGTTCTGTTCTAGTTCTGTTCTAGTTCTGTTCTAGTTCTGTTCTAGTTCTGTTCTAGTTCTGTTCTAGTTCTGTTCTAGTTCTGCTCTAGTTCTGTTCTAGTTCTGTTCTAGTTCTGTTCTAGTTCTGTTCTAGTTCTGTTCTAATTCTGTTCTAGTTCTGTTCTAGTTCAAGTTCACTTACCGTATGATTATGACTTATCCGTCCCCGTATATTAAATGCCCCATAGACAATGGGATTCATGCATGAATTGGTGCAGGCAAATATAAACAATCCCTTGCGTATCAAAGAACTGACCTCATCCACTGATGATTTGTCTATCCAGTACCACATACAGATGATATAATAAGGAGTCCAGCATATAATGAAAACAATAACAATAGTGATGGTCATTTTTAAAGTTCTCTTTTTGGCACGACTCAAAACATCATCATTGGAACGACGAAAACGTTCTGAAATTAAAAAGAAAAATAAAGAAATGAAAAGATTTTTAACTATTTCACACAAATATCATACACAATCCCCCCAAATATAAAAATGTTCACTTGTCACACCAGAGGAACCTGCACACAAACAATCAAACATTCCCCATACTGAACATTCACGAAAGTGCAGATTCTTCTGGGTGGTTTGGGGTGTAACATGAGGTCTTCACAAAACATAGAAGATAGAAAAATAACTCACCAATGCCTTTAACTATACGCTGACTTTTGCGATAAATTTCCAAGTAGATTGCCCCATAGCAATAGATAAAAGTGATCAATGGACAGGCATACATGGCGCACATGTTGGCAATGTTATAGAATAATTTGTGAAATTCACTGGCAAATGAATGAAATGTTACACACTGATAATAGCCTTTAACTTTCGGATGCTCTTCCAAGTGGAATACATATGCCTGTAAACGATATGAAATGTTTAAGCAAATTAATCCAAATTTATAGACAAAGTTGGTTGGTTTGTTGCTCTAAGTGAGTGAAGAAACACTGACCCAAAACATGCAACCAACCAACTTGTCAATAAAACACACACGCATTATCCAAAAAAAAAATACCTGTGGCAAACTACACAATATGGAACTACACCAGGCTATGACCAACATTATGCGTCCACGATTTGTAGAGAGATTCAAAGGTTTAATTATAGCATAATATCTGCAAAAATAAATGTATTAGATGTTTTTAATAAAGTAATGTTTCTCTCTCTCTAACATTGCAAGCATTATGCTTCTGTTGCAAGATCAGCTTTCGTTTTAGCTTACCTGTCAATCGATATGCATACCAACACGAAACTCGATAGGTATAGACCAAATACTCTAAAGAAACTCATAAGACGACATACGAAATCTGTCGATTTCCATTGCACTGTATAGGCCCACGCAATCTCTAGCGGCATCAGTAGAAAAGTCACCATTAGATCGGCTATCGCCAAATGCATTAACATGATGTCAATCCGCGACGGACCACGTAAACGTCGTTTGGTTAATAGATACAACACGGTTGAGTTGCCAATTGCTGAGATCACAAAGAGAAAACTGTAACCAAAAAAATAACAGCATTGAAATCAAGAAATATTTATTTAGTGTTACAAATAAAAATGTAGACAGGAATAAAATAGATGTAGACAGGAAGATAGAGAGAATGAGTGGTTTATTAAGATGTCTAAATGGGATTTATTTGTATTTTTATTATATTGGACAGACGTTTTAGAACTGAACTAGAACTGAACTAGAACTGAACTAGAACTGAACTAGAACTGAACTAAAACAGAACTAAAACAGAACTAGAACTAAACTAGAACTAAACTAGAACTAAACTAGAACTGAACTAGAACTAAACTAGAACTAAACTAGAACTAAACTAGAACTAAACTAGAACTAAACTAGAACTGAACTAGAACTGAACTAGAACTGAACTAGAACTGAACTAGAACTGAACTAGAACTGAACTAGAACTGAACTAGAACTGAACTAGAACTGAACTAGAACTGAACTAGAACTGAACTAGAACTGAACTAGAACTGAACTAGAACTGAACTAGAACTGAACTAGAACTGAACTAGAACTGAACTAGAACTGAACTAGAACTGAACTAGAACTGAACTAAAACAGAACTAAAACAGAACTAGAACTAAACTAGAACTAAACTAAACAAACTAGAACTGAACTAGAACTAAACTAGAACTAAACTAGAACTAAACTAGAACTAAACTAGAACTAAACTAGAACTAAACTAGAACTAAACTAGAACTAAACTAGAACTGAAACTAGAACTGAACTAGAACTGAACTAGAACTGAACTAGAACTGAACTAGAAACTGAATAGAACTGAACTAGAAACTGAACTAGAACTGAACTAGAACTGAACTAGAACTGAACTAGAACTGAACTAGAACTAGAACAGGACTAGAACTGAACTAGAACTAAAACAAACTAGAACTGAACTAGAAACTAGAACTAGATACTGAACTAGAACTGAACTAGAACTGAACTAGAACTGAACTAGAACTGAACTAGAACTGAACTAGAACTGAACTAGAACTGAACTAGAACTGAACTAGAACTGAACTAGACTGAACTAGAACTGAACTAGAACTGAACTAGAACTGAACTAGAACTGAACTAGAACTGAACTAGAACTGAACTAGAACTGAACTAGAACTGAACTAGAACTGAAACTAGAACTGAACTAGAACTGAAACTAGAACTGAACTAGAACTGAACTAGAACTGAACTAGAACTGAACTAGAACTGAACTAGAACTGAACTAGAATGAACTAGAACTGAACTAGAAACTGAACTAGAACTGAACTAGAACTGAACTAGAACTGAACTAGAACTGAACTAGAACTGAACTAGAACTGAACTAGAACTGAACTAGAACTGAACTAGAACTGAACTAGAACTGAACTAGAACTGAACTAGAACTGAACTAGAACTGAACTAGAACTGAACTAGAACTGAACTAGAACTGAACTAGAACTGAACTAGAACTGAATCTAGAACTGAACTAGAACTGAACTAGAACTGAACTAGAACTGAACTAGAACTGAACTAGAACTGAACTAGAACTGAACTAGAACTGAACTAGAACTGAACTAGAACTGAACTATGACTAACTAGAACTGAACTAGAACTAGAACTGAACTAGAACTGAACTAGAACTGAACTAGAACTGAACTAGAACTGAACTAGAACTGAACTAGAACTGAACTAGAACTGAACTAGAACTGAACTAGAACTGAACTAGAACTGAACTAGAACTGAACTAGAACTGAACTAGAACTGAACTAGAACTGAACTAGAACTGAACTAGAACTGAACTAGAACTGAACTAGAACTGAACTAGAACTGAACTAGAACTGAACTAGAACTGAACTAGAACTGAACTAGAATACTAGAACTGAACTAGAACTGAACTAGAACTGAACTAGAACTGAACTAGAACTGAACTAGAACTAAACTAGAACTAAACTAGAACTAAACTAGAACCAAACTAGAACTAAACTAGGACTAAACTAGAACTGAACTAGAACTAAATTTAACTAGAACTAGAACTGGACTTCTACGATCTCTTATTATTGTCTTTCCTCTAGACTAACTACAAGTCCATGATCAGTATTCATATACAAGATTTCAAAAGATCTCTTTGTTTTATATACGAAATCCAAAATTCATTGAAAACTCACCTATAAACTGTAATCGATAAACGATGACCATCGTTGAATATCATATCCTTTGAATAGTGCATGGTGCCATTTGTATTGTTGTTCACATTTGACCAGTCCGTTAAGACACGATGATCGTAGATTTTCTCATTTATCTCTGATTCTGGCATTTTAATCATGTTTTTTTTTTTATATTTTTATATTTATTTTTAAAGTGTTGTGTTTATTTATTATATTGTCGTACGTTGTTGTTGCAGTTTGCAATAAAATATTTTTTATGTTTGTTGTGATTATGTTGAAATGATCAAAAAACAACAACAAACATTAAAAGGAACAAATATGTACTGTATATTTTTTTTTTATTATTATTATTTATTTTTTTAGTAACAACTGATTAAAAAAATCACACAATTTTGAGTTGATCTACAATAAATGAAAAAATTAGTACTCACAAACAATTTGACACAAACACACACATAGACAAAGATAGAGAGAGAGCAAGTAATGGGCAGAGATACACAGACAGTAATCAAAACAACAACAATTGCGTTATTTTTTACTAAATTATCACAAACAATCGCTTGATGGTATCAATGATGATCAATGATCGTCTACTAGTTGATCTTACATTGGAAATGTTTTTAAAATGTTTAATTTAACAATTTTAATTGATTTTCGCGGAAATTATATTTTATAATTTTATACAATATGTAATGGATGGAGCTAGCAGCAAATTTATTTTAACACTTGTTGTGGGTATATATATTTTTGCTAATATGTTTATAGGATTTTTTTTGGTTCTTGTTGTGGTTGTTTTGATTCGAAATATTTTTCAAATATTTATTTACACGCACTTTAATAAAGTTGTGGAAAATATGCCGATGTTTTTTTTTTTTTTGCAAAATTTTAGTTTTTGTTTAAATTAATTTAGCCAATTTATTTTTGTTAAAGGAAATGTATAAATAAATATTATGGTTAATGTTTAATTTATAACTGCAAACAAATTTAGTTTGGAATTTATTTGACATCACTAAAACTAGATAAATATTTATTTGTAGTATCGAAAGAAAAAAAATACAAAATATATAATTAAAAATAGTAATAAATAGTTCAACTTGAACTTTGTTGTTGTTTTTTTTTTTAATTTTTCTTAATTAAACATTTGTATAATTGTATATTTTCACTTTTATTAGTTTTAATTTATTTTTATTCTACCTACAAATTTTGATTTCAAAATTATAATTATTTTTAATTTAGTTGATTACAATCTCGATTTTCTGGCAGACTTTTTGTTTTCTTATTTGAAATTAGTACGTATGTATGTATGTGTGTTTGTTTCAATATCTCAAATAATATTGAGTTAAGGTAAATAATATTTAAATTTAATCATTTTGTTATTTTTAGTTTTTCTTATTAAATTGTATATTTTGCTTTAGTTTCAATTTTTTATTCAAATTCACGTCTTTCAAATTTCACGTTATTCTTTAGACTACCGAGATGAAATTGAAAATTCCATCTAGGAACCTTATATTTGATTATGTGTTGTTATAATTTTTTCATATAATGGCTTTGATTTTTTTTTCTTTTCAAATCATTAACTGATAAGCCCAGATAGAGAGCCGACAAATCGAACCGAACCACAGATTTGCCGATGATTTTGGCATAGATTTTTTATTTTTCCCGTAGTATCTCTCTTTTTTGCTGATAATAAAGACTTTTGCAAACACCGCCCGCATATTGAAACGTTGCTTATATAGAATACGAATTCAATTTGTTGTTTTTTTTTTTTTGCCCAAAAGTCTGACTCAAAGTTCAACTGGCCATACGTCTGGAACGTGGAGGGAGGACGGCGGAGTTAGTAGATGCTTTACGCTTAGCTCAGTATTATTGATAATTCACATACACAGAACGTATGATTTAAATTATTCCAGAGACATTTGATATTTATGTAAGTAAGAGTGATCTAGAAAGCGTGAGGCGAATAGTTAGGATCCTTCTTATAATTTGGATTATAGGCTAGACAATAGTTTTAACAACAATATAGTCTAAAATATTGTTTATAGTCTGGGGTATAATGTGGTCTATAGTATAGCTCATAGTCTGATATGTAGTCCAGTCTATAATGTGATATATTGTCTTATCTATATTTCAGTGCATATTATGGATTATGGTCTGGACTAGTTCTAGTTCAGTTCTAGTTCAGTTCTAGTTCAGTACTAGTTCAGTTCTAGTTCAGTTCTAGTTCAGTTCTAGTTCAGTTCTAGTTCAGTTCTAGTTCAGTTCTAGTTCAGTTCTAGTTCAGTTCTAGTTCAGTTCTAGTTCAGTTCTAGATCAGTTCTAGTTCAGTTCTAGTTCAGTTCTAGTTCAGTTCTAGTTCAGTTCTTGTTCAGTTCTAGTTCAGTTCTAGTTCAGTTCTAGTTCAGTTCTAGTTCAGTTCTAGTTCAGTTCTAGTTCAATTTTAGTTCAGTTCTAGTTCAATTCTAGTTCAGTTCTAGTTCAGTTCTAGTTCAGTTCTAGTTCAGTTCTAGTTCAGTTCTAGTTCAGTTCTAGTTCAGTTCTAGTTCAGTTCTAGTTCAGTTCTAGTTCAGTTCTAGTTCAGTTCTAGTTCAGTTCTAGTTCAGTTCTAGTTCAGTTCTAGTTCAGTTCTAGTTCAGTTCTAGTTCAGTTCTAGTTCAGTTCTAGTTCAGTTCTAGTTCAGTTCTAGTTCAGTTCTAGTTCAGTTCTAGTTCAGTTCTAGTTCAGTTCTAGTTCAGTTCTAGTTCAGTTCTAGTTCAGTTCTAGTTCAGTTCTAGTTCAGTTCTAGTTCAGTTCTAGTTCAGTTCTAGTTCAGTTCTAGTTCAGTTCTAGTTCAGTTCTAGTTCAGTTCTAGTTCAGTTCTAGTTCAGTTCTAGTTCAGTTCTAGTTCAGTCTAGTTCAGTTCTAGTTCAGTTCTAGTTCAGTTCTAGTTCAGTTCTAGTTCAGTTCTAGTTCAGTTCTAGTTCAGTTCTAGTTCAGTTCTAGTTCAGTTCTAGTTCAGTTCTAGTTCAGTTCTAGTTCAGTTCTAGTTCAGGTTCTAGTTCAGTTCTAGTTCTAGTTCAGTTCTAGTTCTAGTTCAGTTCAGTTCTAGTTCTAGTTCAGTTCTAGTTCTAGTTCTAGTTCAGTTCTAGGTCACTGCTTGTTCAGTTCTAGTTCACTGCTAGTTCAGTTCTAAACTATAATCTATAATATATGTATGTATCAAAAGTCTGCAGTGTACTGATAATAGTCTACAATTTAGACTATATTGATATATTTTGGTACTCTTGTCAATCATCTGGACTATATTCTTACTAATAGCCTGGAATATACTGCTTCATAGAGTGGACCAAAGCTTTCATGTAGTCTATGAGCTAATCTTATACCAAAATGTTGCAATCTTTATTAAAAATTTAAATTTTTGTAGCCAACATTACGGAGATACTTTTTTTAACTTATCACGATGTTAGTCCACTGAAATAGGTATTTGTATGTACATACAAACATATTTTTTTAATTTTTTATTGTGGCAACTTTTCTTATCAAAATGACTTATTTTTTTTAAATAAAGGTTGGAGACAAATATGAGACCTACATATTATATGTACGTACGATTCCACTTAGATTTTTTTCTAATTATAACAAATGAAACAGTAAAGATTTAAATATTTTAAAATATTTTGCGTTGTCTATATTATTTTATTCGTGTGATTATTTGATATGCTAGTTTCTTCTTTTTTTATTTTATTTAATAATTTTTAATGTTTACTTAATAAAAACACTTTCGCTACTGAACTTGAAAATTTTTGCAATAGACCATGAAAACATTTACAATAATCAATTTTTATCCTGCCTGGTGTCTTATAAAAACACGAAAACAGCTATAATTGTTAAAATTAAGAGTATATTAGCAGAGTCTTAAAAGAATTTATTGATCTAAAAGGAATTTAAATATACTTAAGATGACATAAGCTAAGAAAAGGAATTCCATTGGAATAAAGATTCCCCAATAAAACCAAAACGCGAGAAAATGTTGTATCTACATTTATGAACATTTCTGACAATTGTTAATTTACTTTATAGCAAATCATATCATTGCCTTCCTTTAAAGTCTGCAAAATAGAAAAAACTTGATAAGTCATAGGAGGGTGGTAAAAACAACAACACTAACGTTGTTGCTGCTGTTACCTCCCTCCTTTTCCTTGTACAAATTGTATGTAAAATGAAATCAACAGTTGTTTTCATATTTTTTGTTATTATTGTTATTACAAACATACATACTTACAAAAACGACATACATTGTGTTTTTTTTTTTTTTTCAGATGTATTGTTGTCATAATTACTAACATTTGTTAACATTAATGAGTGTCCAGGCAGCATTTATTAAATGTGTATTGTGTGTGTGATAGAAAGAGAGAGAGTGATAAAGAAAAATATCAACATGACTGACAGACATGTCCTGTCACAACAATACTTTATTATTCATCGTGCTTCATTATACGACAGTTTGATTTTAATATAGCAAAACAAAATTAAATCCATGCAAATTTGTCTAATTTGTTAAGATAAAAAACAGGCGATTACTGAAAAATAATGTTTCTGCTAAACAACTAAAACAACCACCAAATTAGATTAAACTATAAAGATTATTTGAGTGCAAAAGAATAATTACAAAAGTTTACATTTGAATAGCAATAGTTAAACGAAATAATTGATGGGAATGAGTTTTTGTTAAGTTTTATAATAATTTCAACAATAAGCAAACAAATGTTCAGTTATGGTGTTCGATGAAAAGTGAAGTTCGATCAATTGCACTTTAAATACAAAATGATCTTATAACGTAATATCGTTTGCGCTATTATAACGTTCTCTAGTTTGATTTCGACAAGTTCTTATTAGGGGACTCGAGTTCGGTTTGAAAGGATCGTTGTGTTTTCCATGGAAGTGATCACAGATTTCTATACTATTTCAGTTCTTTAACTAATTTGTTACTATATAAAAACACCAAAGACATTGGTATAACCAATGGGCCTATTTTCAACTAATTCCTATAAAGCCATGCAGATCCATTGTTGTTTTAATACTTGATCATATTTTACAAGCTGTCACCAAAAATTGTGGTCTGTCTTCAAAGATTTGAGAACTTCGGTATTTGTTACAACATCCACATCCTTCCTCCTGAACTGTTGGAGTTTCTGTGAGTATTATTTACTGCTCCTTAATATGGGATCTTTGTAGCCTCGCTGGCCACAAACTCTTCGAATTTGACGGCGATGTGTCAATTTTATCTGACAAAGTGCTTTTTTCTTTCAATACACCATTAGATCTCAATAAAAGGATAGATTTCTTAGCTTTCGCAGAGTCCGACAACCGCCGAAATCTATCCTATTAAAGTAAAGTAAACATTGGTGTTCCATTCTTAATTATGCTGTCATAAAAATGTTTTAATAATGTAACTACTCGATTTTAAATTTTTCAAAAAATCGATTTTTAATTTAAAATGAAATCAATCGTTATTACGATTTAAAACATTTTACCACGAATTTAGATTTTCATGAAGTATTAAAGGAACAACTACTGATTTTATGTTTTACATATAAAAATCAATTCGCGATGGAAGCTTTTCTCGATCGGATAATACTATTTATGGAACTAGATTTTAATTAGATTATCGATTTTTAAGTTTTGAATATTAAATTGAATTTTATGGGAATTATAACAGTGATTTTATAATTTATTAATTTTTAAATTGAATATTATTTTTTTTTCTTTTTAAATACTTAAATAACCGAATTTTTTAAAAATGTATTTTTTTCCAAACAAGGTTGTATTTTTTATATATCGAATATATGAGAAAAACTACATCTGGCCACTCTAGCTGTGACTAGCACGTGTTCTGTCATAACTGTCAAAACATCTGTTGTTATTGTTTTCATTTTCTCAGTGCATTTGAATTGTGGCAAATTTTGTTAATTTTCCAATATTTTTCTCATTTATTTATTAAAAGTACACAATTAAAATGTTGAAAAAACCAAAGAACAAACAAAAAACGGTGGCAGACAAAATTGCCCAAACTCTTATGCATCCAAATGAAAGTGGTAGTGACAGTGATTCCGCCGATGAAGCAACAGCACCTCGCGTTATAGAATACAATGATGAAGACTATGAATTGCCTGAAGCTAGAAGTACAGAGTTTAGGAAACGCAATGTTAAGTTGTTATCAGAACAAAGTGCTAAATATAAAGGAAAAATAGCCTCAAGAAAAGATTTTGAAAGTGAAGAGGAGGATGACATTGAAGATGAAGAACTAGAGGAGGAAGAAGAAGAATATGAAAACTCGGATTCTTCTGATAATGAGGAGGCCTTAAATGCCTTCAGTAAAGCTTTAAAAAATAAGCAAAACAAACAGGAGGCTGATGATGGTAGTGACTCTGAAAATGAGGATGAACAGGAGGATGATGACGAAGCAGAGGATCAAGAACAAGATTCTGAGGAAGAGCAAGATTCCGAAGGCGATGATGATGATGATGAAGAAGACGACGATAGTGAGAATGATGATGAAACAGAAGTAATTAGTAAAGTTAATCATGAAGCAGAAATACAAAAAGGTTTATGTGTACAAAACCAATTGCGTATCTGGGAACGTTTATTAGAATTGCGCATAAATTTACAAAAAATTCTAAATAAAACCAATCAATTGCCTGATCCTAAAGAATTAAAAGATTTAGAACATAATAACAATAAATATAAGGAACTGCAGCAAACAACGTGCAAACAAACTTGCCAGTTATTGCAAAACCTTTTATCGTTGAAAACTAATCTCTGCACACAATTCTCCGAAGTAGACAAGGCCATGAAACCTTGCCTAAAAAGACCATCGCCCTTTAAAGATTACCACAAAGGCGAGCCACCTTTAAAGCAAGTTGGATTATATTTAGAAGAAAACTTTGAAAATTTCCGTCCCTATCGCAATGAAGTTCTACTCAAATGGGATGATCGTACTAAACTTCTGACACCGGGAGCTGGTAGCAAAAAGAAAACCTTTAATGAGGAATATGATATTATCAAGAAAATTGATAATGCTTTAATAAATAAATCAGTGCTTAAGGAGAAATCACAACAGTTAAAAAACTCCACGCAAACGGTGGAGGCAGAAGAGGAAAACAAACGTAATCCCAATATTTATGATGACAGTGATTTCTATCACCAACAGTTAAGAGAATTGATAGAATATAAAGCAAATACTACAAGCAATATGAGTGAAGTGACAAAACAATTTTTGGAATTACAAAAACTAAGGCAGAAAATGAAAAAGAAGGTGGATACTAGAGCCAGTAAAGGCCGGAAATTACGGTGAGTTTTCAAAAAGATATTTTGTTATTTGGATTGTTATTTTATAGAAGTTTTTCCTTTTAGTTACATTGTGCACAACAAATTAATTAATTTTATGGCTCCCCATGATAACTCCACTTGGACTATGGAATCTATAGATGAATTAAGTAAGTCTTTATTCGTGTAATTTCACTTGAAACATTGAATAGAAAACAGCAATAAATCTAAAGAAAAATTTTGTATTAATATATTTTAATATTTAATAATAATTCGTTTTATTTTCCAAAATTATTGAAAAAAAAAGAAATTAAGGAAAAGAAGTACAATAAAAAAGTGTATCTTTTGGAGGTTTCTATGAGCGATCATTAACATCAGTGATCATATGCCTTAAAGCATCCTTATAATATTTCTAAATCGTTTGTTTATTTCATTCATTTGATACAATAAAAACTTTACATAAATTTAAACATTAAATTAAAGAAGTATTAAAGAAATAGTATAAATGTAAATTGTGTGTATTACTGTTGTAATTCCAGCTGGGCTTAGCTATGAATCCATTGTAAGTTAAGATGTTGTGTTTGTAGTGGGGAGTATAAGGATATTGTGTTAGTTTTTGAGGATTGTTGTTCTATTTTAAATGGATTATGTGTTTTTTTAATTTGAATTTTTCTGTTAGTTTTCTTTCTTTTTGTTGGTTGTTAACCTTATGTTTTGTTTCCTTTAGGTATAAATAAAAACTTAACAGTTTTATTTTATTTTTTACTTTTTTTAGATTACTACAAGTATAAATATTTTTTTTACTTTGTTTTTATTAATTATAAATTATTTTCTGTATTTAATTTAATAATATTGTAGTTTTGTGTTATATTTAAACGCCTGTATGTTGTCTGTCTTTCCTAGTTTTTGCTTAAACTAAGGAGTTTCTTTTTATCTGTATTTTTCACCATATAATTTCTTATATCGTATAAATATTACTACTTTTTTGTATTATTATTTTAGTTTATTTATATTATTTTATATTAATTCATTCGTCGTAACATTTATCAAGTTTTTTATGTAAATGATTATGAAATTTTTAGTTTGGTATGTTTTTTGTTTTCGAGAAATCTTTTAAATTTTGACTGACTTTACTGAAATTACAAAAGTCCTCAGAGGGGTTTTGTAGAATACTTTTGTTTAATTTTAACTAAAAACAGAACCCATTACACCTAAAGATTTCTAGGCCTAAAGCAATTAATTGTTTTACCTTTTTGATTTTTGTTTTAATATTTGCTAAATAATTTTTATTTTAATAATTATATTTCGTCAATTATTTATTCGTTTCCTTTATTAAGAAACAATGAAATTAACTTAAATAATTTATAGAAAAACATATAATAGCATAATACATGTATAAAAAAGACATACAAATTCTAGAAATAAATTTATAAAAGATTCGTTATGAGATATTCGAAAATAAATGTTTTGAGAAAAGCAAATACTGTGATGTTCAATAGAAAATCAAACAAATACAATAACAATTGAAATATTTAAAAATATACTTTCGAAAATACTTTTTCTTATATCATAAAAACTAAAAAATTAAAATAAAATAATAAAAATGAGTAAAATATTGCACTAAAACTCTAAATTCAATAAATAATATACGAGTATATATATATCGTTATAAAAAATACAAATTTATACGTAAAGTGTAAAATATAATGTGCGAAGAGATATTCTAAGAAAAAAAGTGGGCTTGCACTGGGCTCGTTTTCAATTCGTTTCGTTACATTAAATTTTTGTTCACATTTTGCAAAAAAACCTGCTCTAATATTTTTGTGTATAAATAGTGAAGGTAACAAATAATTAAATATGAATTATTCATATACTAGCCTAATTATTAATGGAATTTTTGAGTAGCAAAGGTAAACCAGTTTTGGTTTTGATTTTGAAACCAATATGGTAGCAGTTTTACCCGATACACCACCGGCTGCAGTGCCTCCAGTACTGGTAGCAGCACCTTTTGCTGGTGACAGCACATAAGTAGCAGGATTATTAGTTTGTGATGTTGTTTGGTTAGTTTTTAAATTGATGCTGTTGTTGAAATTTTAGCTCCTGTAATAGTTGTGTATGTTTATCTAATGCCTTTTGTAAATGAGATGATGTTTTATCACTGCTATGGATTTGAGTTGTTGGTTGCTGTTGTTGTTGTTGTTGTTGAAGACTTTGATAGATTTTCAAAGGATCATGACATGTTTCATATAATGATTGTAACTGGGATTGTATAGAGGTGACATTGGAAAGTGTACTTTCCGTATCCACTGCACACGGTAAACCTAAACTGGGCTGTAAATAATTTCTCAATGAAGCCGCATTTTCTTCAGAAATCTAGGGAAATAACAAGGAAACGTATATTATATATTATTAAAGTGTTGAAAAGCTTTGGCTTACCTTTTTATAATAATTTATAGTCTCTGTATCTCAAGTGCTTTTGGGTGGATGTATAACATTTTCCATATCTTTTTGCACACCAAATAGTTCTGATAAATGTTTAGCAAACAAAACATTCAATTCACTCATTTTAGCCATCTGCAAAAATATTAAGTAATTTGTTAAATAGTTGTAAATGTAAAATAGAAATAGCTTTCTTGGTAAGATTTTTTGAACATTTTCTTCGCGAAAAGCTCCAATTAGAACATTTTATGTAAAAGTTCCAGTTGAGATTTTCCAGTTAGAACCTTTTATGTAAAAGTTTCAATTCGAGCTTTTCGTGTAGAAGCTCTAACTAAAGCTTTTTATTTAAAAGTTCCGTTTAGAGTTTTTAATGTAAACCTTTTATGTAAAAGCTCCAATAAGAGCTTTTTTATGTAAAAGCTCCAATTAAAGCCTTTTGTGAAGAAAGCCCTTAAGAACAAAATGAGATTTTGTGAAAGTTGTATATAAACTTTATAGAGCTTTTCAATTAAAGGTTCTAAATAGAGCTTTTTTGTAAAATGCCCTAAAGAATATCATAAGAAATTTAGCTGTTTTGATTATCTCTAAATTGAGCTTAAAGCTCAAAGTAATTTTGTATACAAAAACTTTAAACTTCGAATAAAAATTGCAAATTTCAGTTTTTGAACTTACCGCTTGATCATTACATTTCTCTCTAAGATTTAAATTAGCAGTTTT